>NC_089825.1:127736796-127793609 GCF_035046505.1 Tiliqua scincoides
CAGATGTCCTTGTATCGCAGCTGTGGTCTACCTGTAGGGCGCTTTCCTTGCACGAGTTCTCCATAGAGGAGATCCTTTGGGATCCGGCCCTGCAGCATTTATAAAACTTACTGTACCGCCACCCCCCGGCTATGCTACTTGGCCTGTGTGCACGTGCGGGTGGGGGGCAGGGGGGGGCTCTCACTTTCTTGAACTCCCGGAGGGGCACAAACTGGACGATGTCGCGGACGGCCCTGCCCTCCTCAGACTCCAGCATCCCCCGGTCGCCGTTGAGCTCCCGCATGTCAGAGAAGTCTGCGTTCCCGATCCCCACGATGATGATGGAGAGCGGGAGGCGGGAGGCCCGGACCACCGCGTCACAGGCCTCGGGCATGTCGCTCACCACCCCGTCGGTGAGGATCAGCAGCACGCGGTACTTCTGTGGGGCAGAAGAGGGAGCCGTTGGGTTGGAAGTGGCGTACGGGTGCAGCTGAGCGCCCGGCCCACCTCCTGCCGCTGGGGTGTGGAGCTGTGCCACAAAGACCCCTCCCGGACTCCTAACGTACTGTGGGAAGCTGCGTTTTCTCTTCCTCAGCCGCGGGAGCAGCCACCTTGTTGATGATGGGGGCCACGTTTGTTGGGCCGTAGAGCTGGATCTGGGGCAGGCAGCGCTTGTAGGCCTCAATCACACCAGAAATCCCTGTGGGAAAGAGGAGAACATGGCAGGAGCTGGACTAGAGGCAGCTCCTTTACTGAGGCCTGGCTAGAATCCTTGGCATAAGGCACACTAAAGTTGTCAGGGTTTTTTCTGGCAGGGCACCTGTGCTTTTAACAGCCATGTGCCAGGGAAGAACCCCAACAATGAACCTTCACCCCCAAACAGGGCTGGCCCAAGACCTCCCGGTGCCGGAAGTAGTATGCCAAATGCTGCTCCCCTGAGCTGGTGACTGCCAGCTTCTGCTCCTCTGACACTATTGCCCACTACTCTTCTGCTCTGCTGACACTCTAGTCCACCACTCTTCTCTCCTCCACACTTCTGTTCTGCCCCCTCTTGTCCTTTCCTAATCCAGGCATGGAAGGAGGAGGTGGATCAGTGGAGGCAAGCAGATGGATGGAGTGAGCACTACCCCACCACTGACCCACTGCTTTAGGCAACTGCTTCAGTTGGCCTCATGGATGGGCTGCTGTGATGGAATGGGAATGTGGACTAAAGGCACAGGAGCCCTGATATAAAAAAAAAATGGGGCAAGACTAATTTGGTTAACCTTGTAAGTTACAAAATAAGTAAGATATTTTCCAACTCTGCAGTTCTATAAAGGACAAGGGACCTATCAGTTGGAAAAGCTTGTTAACCCAGATGCCTGGGTTCTCTTCCCAGTTCAGCGGGAGGGATTGTGACTGGTGAGCCGAACTATCCAGCAGTTGGTTTTTCCAGGCTTAGCCAAGACACACAAAGCCTAGATATCGTCACCCTGCACCTGACCACCACCTATGAATAAGCTGCCAGTGTGAAAATGAGCCCATGTCAAGAAAGGGTTCATCTGATCATTAAAAAATAAATATAGACACATCTGCAATTCCTACTTTCACATTTGGGGTTCTCCGGGTCAAAGTTGATGGCGAAGTCGTGAGTCACCTAGAAAAAAAGCGAAGCACAGGACCTGATGAGAGAGAAATGCAGAGCAAGGGAAAGAGCGGACTCTCCAGGCCAGTCTGATCTGATCTCAGAATCCCTCAGCACTTACCTCAAAGTCTGGAGGAACCCGTGCGCCGAAACCAAAGGCAGGGAACTGCTTGTCACTGGAAGAGAAAATCTGGGTCACGCTCAAAGCCGGGTCATGTGACAAGGGGGCACAGGAGGCCAGTGGCCCTCCTCCGGCGGAAAGAACACCCACATGACTATCACCTGTCGTAGTCCTGGCAGATCTCACCCACGGAGGACAAGGTCTTCAGGTACTCGTTGGGCTCCTTGGGGTTGATGAAGTGGAGAGAGTGCTCACTGCGTGGGTCTCCGTTGGAGGCTGTGAAGTCGATGGCCACCTGGGCAAGCAAGAGGGCAAAGGCTTGCGCAGGAACACTCTTTGCGCCACTGGAAACACCCCCTTTTGCTAGGGGGGAAGGGGCCTCTTTCTCCCACTCCTCCCCATGGTTTCTGCCCATCTTTTCTTACCCTTTCTTACCGTGAAGGAGATCTGCAAACCGCCCATAATGTAATCCAGAAAGGTGTGGACTTTCTCAATCTACCAATGAGCAAGAATGGAATGTCACCATTTTCAGCTTCTTCTTGCTCCTTTTCCAGCCATGGTCCTGATCCCCCCCCCCCCCCATCTGATGGAGCCATTCCCTGCCCAGCATCACTTATGATTTGCAGTTATTTATATCCAGGAAATGAACAGCTGAGGAAATGGACACTTACGAGGCTGATGCGCTCGGCCTGGCAGGAGGAACCAAAGAGCTTCCACCGAAAAGGTTCACAATGTACACTAATTCAGTGTTTGCCAGACTAAAAGGCAATGCCCTGTCTATTTCGTTCAGCATTACCTGGACTGCGCATAAGAGAATTATGACGCCCTCTGAACAGCCAACACAGCTTTCTCCCACCTGCGACGCACCTTGCACTGAGTGAGGACGATGTATCCGGAATTCTTGTAATGCTTCTTCTTCTCTACGTATTTGTGGTTAATACACTCCCATTTCACCTGCCAGGAAGACACGGGGCAAATTGGCCTGGCTGCTGGATCAGCCCAAAGGGGCGGCACTGAGTCCAGCATCCTGTAGCTACCATAGCCAGCCAGATATGGCTGGGAAAGCCACGTTTTAGAATGAGAACCTGTCAGGACCCACCGGAAGTGATGTCATGACCAGAAGCGACGTCATCAAGGAGGGAAATTTTTAACAATCCTACACTGCAATCCTGCCCACACTTACCCAAGAGTAAGTCCCATTGACGATCATCGTTAAAAGAATATACATAGCAGCTTGTTAAAAGGTCTGTAACCTTTCCCCAAATGCAGTCACATACCATGGGAGCATCAAGTCTAACGTATTAAAAATAAAATATTGACATGAATGGGGACCCACCTGAAACTGGTTCGCGACCCACAGTTTGAGATACACTGTAATAGTTTATTTCTAGGCGAGGGAAACAGTTCAGTAGGTTTGAAGCAGAAACCAGCTGTGCACAGTGCTGACTGGCCAGCTTCTGTGCAGTCACCAAGAAATCTCTCCTGACCCCACCCCCAAAGTAGCTTTCATAATTGTACGCATGTTATTTAACTAATACATTAAATTCTTAATTAGATTAGGATGACACTGAGCTGCCTGACCTAGCCCCACATGATGAGATGTGACAGACAGCCCACGGACCATGGGGAAGGTTCTGCTTTTCTATTTCATCTGCCTTTTCTTCCCTCTCCCCCCCTTCCCAGACATGCGTTCTGCTACCTCTTCTCCTGAGGAAGCCTGGAGCATCTCGTGGAAGGTGGTGCTGAATTCACCGATGTAGTCGTGTTTTCCGCTGGAATCATGATCATAAATAACACACTGGGAAGGGGAAGGAGAGAAGGCAGGTTAGAAACGTCCCACACTAGAAATGGGACTCAGGAACTGTGGCTTTAAGCCTGTCGACTTCTACAGTTTGCCCACAAAATAACATAAACGAGTTCATATTTCATCAGTATTGCGCAAGGACCTGATTTTAAAAGACGTGCAGCAGGGCCCAATAACGAACCGCACTTTGGAATTTTCCCTGCCCTCCACACAAGTGAACTTAGCATCCTGTACAACAACCTTGTAAGGTAGGTCACTCCCAACAGTTGATTTCTCCCTGCCCAGCTTGACCCTCTTAGAGCACCCCAAATTGCTACTCTGGGTCACCCAGACGCTTACCCTGATGCTCTTGTCAGGATCGCAGCTGCACAAAGACTGCAGGGAGATGCGGAACGGTTGCCAGTGGGGGCTCAGATTGTTCTTCACCACCTGGGTCAGGAGGGGAAGGGAAATAGACACACAAGCCAGGCTCTGCAACGTGTCGTGCTGCATTGCTTCCTCTGACCACCCACAGACCACCAGCCTCTGGGGAGGCATCTCACAGGCAGGATATAGAGACCTGAACCCCCTTCACTGATGCCCATCCCAGCAACCGACATTGAGAGCTAGACTGTCCCTGAACATGGAGGTTCCATCTAGCTGTGATGGCTAACAGCCAGTCACAGACTTCTCCTCCTCCTTAGACATGAATGCGTCTAGCCCCTTTGAAGTCACAAACGCCCATGGCTGTCACCATATTCCGTGGCCGCAAATTCCATAAATCAGCTAAGCATTATGTGAGAAGATCTTTACCCCTAAATCTGCCTTGCTTCTCCTGCCAATCTACAGATGGAAGTCAGCCTTTCCATAGCAGATTGGATAGAAGAAGAAACACAAGTTCAAGTGTTTTAGGGTTTGTTTATTTGTGCCATAAACACATTTAAACACTCCTGGTTAATGAATCAATTAGCTGGTTGAAAATCAGACAATGGAGGGCCCAATCTTGACATTCCACTGCACATGGTTCTGTCACCCCCCAGGCTGTCCTTCAATTCATCCCCATCTAGCCCCATTACGCCCACATATGCCTTCCTCCCATCCTGCCAATCTCACGTTTCCCTTGTCGACCCTAGCCAGCCCATAATATCCCTCCTCACCTCTGTCCTCCAAGCCAGCTGCTCTGTCTCCTTGCTGTTCACCTTATAGATCTCCAGGAAAGGGTCAGATTTGCTAAAGAAATCCTGCATGGAGCGAGAACAAACCAATTCAGCCTCCCAAGCAGTGCAGGGGACACAGAAGCAAGCCCACTGGTGATTGGCACTACATGGCAACCTGCTCTGCTCTCCTCATTCAGGCATTTACAGTCCCCTGCAGGTGGGTGTCACGCCAGGTAGATCCAGTGAGTAATCTACTGTGCATTGTGTCCACATATTAGCACCCCTGGGCAGAGCCAGCTGGCTCCTTAATGCTAATGTGCTTGGCCCCGATGCACTCATTTAAAAAATGTATGCCCTGGCTCTGCCTCACCCCCAACATTGGGGAGCCCAAGGCCTCCTACAGCAATAAGAAAACATAATAAAACCATTTTTAAAATGCTCTTAAAAAGAAGCAGCCTTAAGCAGAAGAGCAAAAAATAACATTGAAAAGCAGCATGATTAAACAATTGAACTTTATACGGGACGCCCCACAAAAATATACCGGTAACTGGATCTCAGGGAAAGCAACCAGACAGACATGAAATGAAAAAACAAGGTGGGAAGGCCAAACCAAAAAGCACAAATTTTCGGTATTTGGTGTTTCTGTTTAAATGGCAGCGGGGAGGGGGTTAGTGAATTGGGACTGTGGCATGGGTCAGATTCCCTAACCAAGGTTGACCCAAGATCTTCCAGCACCAAAGAGGCTTATGCTCCTCCCTGGATGGGAAAAAGAAGAGAAGTGAGAGAGGAAGGGTGGAGGAGAAGAGTAGCTCTGACACTCCAGCCTACCACTCTCCTCTCCTCTTCCACTCAGTCCTTCCTCTCAGCATGAAGAACTCAGTTAAGCTCAAAAGACCCTAGTGATTGCTGTAGGACCAGCACTCCGAGCTTTGCCTACCTTATCGTCCAGCTCCTGGCCGTGAAATTCCAGTTGCACAAACTCATTTGTTCTGGAGACCTCCTCAGCCTCGATCTGGCAGCAGAAACATCACATTCAAGAATGCACAGAGGGACCCAAGACACGATGGAAGGAAAAGGGGTCTATGGTTCTCTGCCATTGTCATGGAGAAAAGTGGACTTCTAACTACCACTGAAACCGACTCAGCACCGTGACTGGGGCTTTGTCCAAAGGTTTGCCGCGCACCAGGACCGGCAGCTTTGGGTTGGAGATGCTGGGAGGAACCAGGAACGGCCAGATCTGTGGTGGTGATGTTGCAGCCATTCGAAGATGTGAACCAGACCCTCCCTCTGAAGCAAGAGTCCTAGCATCATGCAGAGGTACTGAGGTGTGGAAAAGTCACTGTCAAACCTCCTTTCTCCATGAAGCTCAGTGGGCGTCTTGAGCCAAAGAACCCTCCCCCCCCCCGGTTGATCTACCTAGAAGGCCTGTTGTGCCTGCTCACCATCCTTGGACAAATGAAATAAAGACCATAACAGCAGCACTTTGCACTCTATAGTACTTATTGGGTGTTTAAGTCCCTGCACAAATATTACTTCAGTCATCCTCACAGCAACCCTGTATGGTTGGCCACATTAAGTAACCCTGCCCCACAATCTCTGCTGTGCGCTAGTGGTTAGTCAGGAGCACTTTGTCCATGTTCAGAAGCACACTTGTGGTTTGGCAGGCTCTGAGGTTGAGTTCAGACACTGAAAAAAAGGTCCCAAGGTATGTGGCTTATTGTTACCCCTGGATCCTACCAGGCATCCCCATTCCCCTCCACACACACACACATACACTCACACACCCCACTCCAGAGGATTGTCCTACCGTGATTGTGGACTTCTCTGCAACCTCTCCATTCGACAGCACCAATGGCTTTGTGACCTTGGTCTGGGAGACAATCTGCAGAGTGGGTGATGGTGTCACAGGGAGAAAGGAGAGGATAGAATGCATTGCATGCCAGGGAAAGAAGAGCAAACAAGAAACATAATTTCCCCTCCCCCCCAAAAAAACAACAACAGGGGGCTTTGTACATGAATGCAGATAAAGAGAGGAGGACAGGATTCAGAACAGAGCATATAATTTGCCACCCCAGAAATCTCCACCTTCCATTATGAAAGAACAGTAAACCTACTTTCTAGCCCTCATGGGCAGCTAGACTATCAGTCTTGGAGCAGGGAGATGCAGGTTCAAATCTAGCTAAGCCACAAAGCTTCCTTGCTGACCTTGAGCCAGTCTCTCTCTCTCTCTCTCTCTCTCTGCCAACCCAACTTCACAGGATTGCTGTGATGATCAAAATATGGAGCTGCACTACATATGCCACCCGGGTGCGTTGGAGGGAGGGTGCGAGAACAATTATAATTATTCATAAGAAGCTGCTCACATCATTTGGTCGCTATCTACACTTCCTGAGCGCTTTGGAGAATAACACGATTTTCCCATGAAGATTGTGCAGAGTTGCTTAATTGCTGAGAAGAATCCTGATGGTGCATATCCTGGCCTCTCTCCCCCCCCCCCCAATCCACCATGGGGAAATCACGTTGTGCCAGAAAACTTTGGGGTTGGTCACAAGACCGGGAGCTGGAGACATAGCAAGAAAAGGAGGGCATCAGCATCAGCCCTGCCCCCCACCGAGCTTCTTGGTCAGGTGTACCTGGCTGACCACTGCTGGAAGCAGAATACCAGGCTAGACTGGCCTAGGATCCAATCCAGCAAGGCTGCTCTCATTGGAATAGAGCAGTGTTTCTCAACCAGTGGTAGGGGTACCGCCAGTGGCACTTGAGGTGGTGTCCTCTTGCCCACCCTGAGCCTCTGACTGGCACTTGTTGCGTTGCATCTGGCCTCCCAACCCAGAAGTAACTGGTCAAGATGTCATCGCCAGTTACATCTGTGGTACTTCAAATGGGTGGACCATGTGAAGTGGTGCGGTGGGGGACAAATGTAGAGAAACACTGGCACAGAGGAGGGGGTCTTACCTGGCCCAGGGAGCACTCAAAGGTCCCCAGGAGGGCCCCGGCGCCGCTAGACACGTCCTCAGCCTCCTCCCCGTCTGCGTCAAGGACCTCAAAGCGCAGGTTCTGCATCTCCTCAAAGAAATAGTCCAAAGCGAAGACGTGCGCGAAGACGGGGTTCTGGGAGCCGCGCAGCACCTCAGAGCGCCCCAGCTGGGAGGGAGCAAGAGAGAGATGGAGAGGCGTTTGTGGCAGCAGGGGCTCGGCTGGGCCAAGGCAGGGGGCGGGGGGGGCCCTACCTCATTCCACTGCCCATCGCTGAACAGCTGCAGCACCACGCAGGGGTCTGGCTTGATGGCATCTTCGCGCTCCACTAAACTCCAGCAGGACACACGCAGCTCCACACGGGATGCCCCAAGGGCCACGGGTTGCGAGTCGACCCCTTCGGACATGGCCTGGGCTGGGAAGATCCAGGGTCAGAGGCAGGAATGGTGGCAGGAAAGCCAGCCCAAGCAGAGGCGGTCAAGGCGGAGAGAAGGAGAAGAGGGGAGAACGTGAGAATGGGGGCACACGTGCCAACCAGCCGGGATGCTGAGGTTGGGCACTTCTCCCTGGGCCAGATGCTTGGCATCCCTACAATTTCCACCTTTCTTTATATAAGTCAGCGGTTCTCCAACGTTTGAGCAGCAGGACCCACTTTCTAGAACGACAATCTGACCCACCCGAAGTGATGTCATTAACCCGGAAGTGATGTCATGGCTGGAAGTGACTGGACGTGTAGTCATTGGGACACCAGAGCTTGCTGCTTTCCTGAGAATGCAGCAATAAGTCGGGTTATTTCTACCATCCGTAGAATCAGAAAGTTTAAAAAATAATAATAATAAGCCCGTCTACAACCTTGTCACAGCCCTTCCCCTTTCCAGCAGCCCATATTTTCAATGGTGGCTTTGCTAGGTGTTACGGGACCCACCTGAAACTGGCTCGCGACCCACCTAGTGGGTCTGAGAACATGTTGCTCTGATCGTGGGCTATAAGAAACTGCAATAAATTGTGAGCCAGGCTGAAAAAAGAGATGAGGATCACACACAAGTCGCCTGACTCCTGCTACGACAACAGGCAGCTGTGTGGTTTGTAGTTAACTCACACCTGTCTGGAGAGCACCCTCTGATCTGGAAGTGTCCGTGTGTCGTTGCCCCCCAGCTCCTAATGAGTATGTGAGAGAGACTTTGTCGTTCCACAGCATTAAGGGAAACACACTCTGTGCCTGCTCAGGAGCCCTTTCGTCTGCACTTTCATTTTCCACGGCAAAGCTTTGGATGCTGGAAGCCTTTGTGAACCCTGGCACAAACGAAGCCGCACTGGAAACGTTGCGCAGAGGGGGAATGAGTGGCCACTTGCAATTAATTTCGGGCTTAGGAGGTGCTGGAGAACCAGGAACCTCGAGAGGTCTGGTCAATCCAAATCAGTGCCTGAGATCAGACGACAGCTGTTTTGCTTAGAAAAATGTGGCACAATGGGGTTTTTCCTCCCCAGAGCGAACAGCAGCTGGAGGGAGTGCTGGTCTGGATCAGGGCTGCGGTCGGAGCAAAGGGTTAACACTCTTATTCCCCCCCCCCCCACACATACACGCCCCACAGTTGCTGCCTCTCCCAGCTTCTAGCTACATGTGTGTTTTTAAACCACACAGTCACACAGCAGGCTGTGCTTGATTAGTCGGGTCCTCCAAAGCCAGTCTAGCAATCATCTCCTCAAACCCCAGGCACGCTGGACCTGGTGGCCATTGAGAAGATGCATTCTGTGCATGATCAGAGGTGCACATGATCCCCTGCAATGGCATGAGCCACAGATGTGCTGGGATACGGAGATGCTTTCTTTGTGCCATCCCTTTTTCTTCCCAGCTCTGGATGCAAAGATGGGGGAGGGAGCAGGGCGAAGGGGGGAGAGAAGTAGGATATTGACACATCCAAACTAGCAGTGGAGCCTTTGGGCCCAAACGGTGCTGAATCAGCTCTCCCCCCTCTGATTTATTACGCTGCGGCCTGGATGACTGGCTTGGCTCTCAGAGGGGATCTGAGTCAGGTCAAATCCAGGCTGTTCAGGCAGAGGGAGAGGCAGACTCTGGGGAAAGGGAACCTAGAGCCGGCGGCAAGAGGTACAGCCAAGGAGATGCCGTCAGCCGAAAGCCAAGGGGCACCTGCAGATGTGTGTGACAAAAAACAGGCACGTGTTGGCTCAGAGAGGTTGCACTGAGTCATCACGCTGGGCTGGGCAGACCTGCGTTCTGACACGGCAGGGCTCTTATGGAGAACAGGTCTATCAACAACTATTCACCACAATGCCTAGATGGAACCTCCATGTTCAGAGGCAGTCTACCTTTGAATACCAATTGCCGGAGATAAAGAACAATAGGGAGCAGCGCCTCTGAACCCTGCACTTGTGGGCTTCCCCAAAGCCTCTGGCTGGTCAGTACTGGAAAAAGATGTGGGGAACAGATTGACCCGTTCTGATCTCATTCATCGGGGTTCTTCTTTTGTTAGAGCCCCTCCATTTGAACCAGCAAACACACTTTCTCAAAACCAAGGGTCTCTTGAGATAGGTGGCAAGCACTGGGCTATGCACAAACTTGAACTCAGGCCCAAAACTTACTTCCGATAACATGACTCAGGTTCAGAACACATCAAGCAATGGCCTCTCTGCAAGAAACACTTTAAGATCCCCAGAGAGCCTTCTTTCCCCTCCTGCTGCTGCTGCTGCTTAATGCACCAGTCTCTCACACACAAGGAGAGTCTGCTTTGGAGGCACATTCAAATAAATAATTCCCCACATGAAGGTTGAGGAGTTACCGGCCTATAAGGACAGGGTTGTACCAGTGGCATAGCTAGTGGGGGTGCAAAGCACTAAATTTTTCAGGGACCCTCACCGTAGTGCTGCCTCCGTCTTGCTCTCACGGCCCAGAATGGCTCAGAAGGGGAGGGGCCGCTTGCACACCGCAGTGAGTCTCCCTGTAAAACTTAGTGCTTCGCACCCCCCTCTAGCTACGCCACTGGGTTATAACATGTGGTTGACTCACTAAACATTTAACCTGGCTGAGAGAGAGAGAGAGAGAGAGAGAGAGAGAGAGAGAGAGAGAGAGAATGGATCCATCCTGCCTGAAGCCACTTTCTAGCAAGTCCAAGGTGACTGATGACAAAAGATATATGTTTTGTTTTAAATTTATATCCCTCCACTCCTTATGCTGGTGGCCAAGGCCAAGGCAACCAACAACAGTATAAATTAAAGCAATAGAATAACACAGCAAACATAAAATAATTTAAATATCCCCCCACTCAAAAATCAAGCTACAGTGATAGGGTGTGTGTGTGTGTGTGTGTGTGTGTGTGTGTGTGTGTGAGAGAGAGAGAGAGAGAGAGAGAGAGAGAGAGAGAGAGAGAGAGAGAGAGAGCCTCACAGCCCAATTCTTTGCAGAATCAAGTCCCACTAAGTGCAAAGAAACCTCAGGATCAGGGCTCAGCTGCACACACATTCAGCAAATCTGTACTGTGCACTATGTTAGGAGGAAGGCTGCCCTTAGAGTCAGTTTGGAAGAGACGTCTGGCAAAGGGTGCAGTTGCACAGGTGGTGTTCACAGAGGAGGTCAAGTGTCACCTTTCGGCCAGGCTGATTTTGTACTGGTTGCCAGTTGGTTTCCAAACCCAGTTTAAAGTGTTGGCATTGATCTTTGAAGCCCTACCCAGGCTGGGACTGCATTACCCGACAGACTGCCTTGGCCCACGGGAACCTACCTGGGCCCTGCCCTCCAGTCCACTGACACGAATTCATTTGGTGTGTTCCAGGTACCAGAGCCTACCTGGTGGTGGCACCACAGCTGACTCTGGAATTTCCTCCTGGAAACCAGACCCCCTTCCTCTCTGGGCAGTGAAGACCCTCTGGAACCATAAAGTTTTGAACTGCTGGCATGAACTGGCAGCTCCGTCTGCCTGCTGGGCCTTTTCTTTTTGCTGTTTGATTTTTGTTGAAATGGTTTTTTTTTTTTTTAATGTATTTGATTGTTGATGCTACTGTGGACTGGTAACTGGGGAAGACTTGGCTCTGAGAGACAGGGTATGCATATTTTTAGGAAATAAGTATTTCTTATTTCCTAAAAAATATGTATATCCTGGGAGCAGCTACAGCCTGAAGGGTCTGCAGTGCATCTCACCCTTTCACCTGACAAGTCAGAACTGGCAGGCTGCACCTGTTGTATTTCTGCCTGAGCCCTTGCCCTGGCCAGGACTCCTCTGAAGAGTGTGTCTGCCTCAGGAGGGAGGGAAAGATTCCATCCTAGTCCCTGAGGGCAAAGCACTCTGTTGTGTTGAGGGCTCCCCAGCAGAGAATGAAAAGCTGTTCATTTCTGGGGAGAATCTGGAATGAAAGGGTGTCCTGCTGTGCCTACATCTTGAAAAATTCAGGAATTCCTGAACTGAACCTCAGAAACAGCCCCCCCCCCCCCCAAATGCCAACATTCTGTTTCTTGGAAGAGAAATGGGTGCCCTTGAAACAGGAATCCCCTTATGCTTTGAGGGCTCCAACGAACCAGATACCTTCCTCAGGGGGGATTTTGAAAGTCTGATAGGAGGCAACAGACCACACAGGGGAGAGAGTTGGGAGACCAAAAATGCAGCAGTAAAGGTGCAGAAGCTGCCCAGGTCAGGGGGTGCCCCAAAGATATTGCACCCAGAGAAGCATAACCAAGAGAAATCGCACAGGAGAGACAAGCAAGCATGCGGTATCTTCCATCTGACCACTTTAGTTCAGCGTGATGGGTATGTCAGCTTCTGAGAGACATAGAATTCTTGGTCACAAGACGGTGTGATTGCAATTGACTCGCTGGCTTGGTCCAGCCCTCTGCCTCCAGCAGCCAGCCAGCCTGCCGATGCAGCTGGGAAATTCCCAAGCAGGGCATAGTGAAGACTTCCACTCCCTGAATTTTGTACCATCCTCTGGCACTGAGAGGTATTCTGGCCCTTAACATGATAGCCCTGCTCTCCATTCATTTGTCTAATGCATTTTAAAAGCCAGCTAATGGCCATCACAACATCTTGCGGCAATCAATTCCATCTGTTGTCTGAAAGTATTTTTCTGCCGGATTCTTCTTGTCAAAGAGTTCCAAGGAACTGAAAGGTCTGCACATACCTACATGAAATCTACGTTGACCCAATGAAACTTCATTTTGTTTACATTCCATCTTCGGTCCTTTGGGTCCAATCATTGTCTTTAGGGGGGAGGGAGAATGCTGAACCACCTCCAGCCCCACAAGTCATCAGTGAGAAGCTTATCAAGCCCACAGACTGGTGTGCCCAGCTATGAGGATACACTCGCACAATGCTTTTCGGGGAATGCAAAACTCATGTAATACCCAGTGATCCGGCCAAGGCAATGTGGAAAGTGTTGTCATACACACAGAAAGGCTGGTGCACAACTACCAAAGCCAACACACAGTCATAACAACACAAGAACAGCCCCACTGGATCAGGCCATAGGCCCATCTAGTCCAGCTTCCTGTATCTCACAGCACCCACCAAATGCCCCAGGGAGCACACCAGATAACAAAAGACCTGTATCCTGGTGCCCTCCCTTGCATCTGGCATGGCCCATTTCTAAAATCAGGAGGTTGCGCATACACATCATGGCTTGCACCCCATAATGGATTTTTCCTCCAGAAACTTGTCCAATCCCCTTTTAAAGGCGTCCAGGCTAAACGCCGTCATCACATCCTGTGGCAAGGAGTTCCACAGACCAACCACACGTTGAGTAAAGAAATATTTTCTTTTGTCTGTTCTAACTCTCCCAACACTCAATTTTAGTGGATGTCCCCTGGTTCTGGTGTTATGTGAGAGTGTAAAGAGCATCTCTCTATCCACTCTGTCCATCCCCTGCACAATTTTGTATGTCTCAGTCATGCTCTATGTAAGACACGCCAGGAATTCAGGGGAAGACCCGGGAGATGGAGGGGAGAACAGCATTCCCACACTGCGTAGGTAAGTGCCCGTTTGAACTAACACCACACAGAAAAATGCACAGCCATGTATAACACATGCACGCAGTGGAGTAGCTAGAGGGGGTGTAAAGCACTAAATTTTGTAGGTGCCTGAACATGGGGTGCAAGCGGCCTCTTCCCTCCCTTCTGGAGCCATTCTGGGCAGGGGGAACAAAATGGAGGCAAATACCAGAGAAGACGGAGAAAAGAGGCAAACACCTCTGTTTTGCTCTCACCACCCAGAATGAAGGGGAGGGGCCGCTAGCATGGAGCATTCAGGCGCCTGCAAAACTTAGCGTTTTGCCACCCCCCTCTAGCTACACCACTGCACACAGGCAGAACACAGAAGGCTCCCATGTGAGGGAGTGGATTGAGCCCTAGGAAGACCCAGATTCAAATTCCAGCAGAACCCTGCAGTTCCCTGGGCTATCCTAGGCCAGTCACTACTATCTCAGCTTCACAAACCTAACAGGGTTGTTGTGAGAATGAGACAAAAGCACGAAGGACAGATCTGCACCTGTGAGATGTAAGTATCTTGTGCGCTCCCTGAGGAATCTGGTGGGCTGCTGTGAGATACAGGAAGCTGGATTAGATGGGCCCTGGGCCTGATCCAGCAGGGCTCTTCTGATGTTGTTTGGCAGGCTAGCAAAATGGAGCCACTGTGCACAGGCGCAGTCTATCTTGAGAAGCAGAGGGGCCCCACGGAGGCAGATGAGAGACAAACGGGAACATGTCACAGAAGCCCACATCAAAACGCATAAGGATATATAACATGGAATCACCACGACAAGGAGCAACCACAAGGGACACACAAGCACACCACTTTGACAGAGTGGCTGTGATGCATGACTCAGGTGTGCCACACGCACAAGGAAAACACAAGAAGAGCATGATGCGTCTTGCACACAGCAGGTTTGCCTTGCTGGAGCAAGCCAAAATCCTCCCAGGCAGGCCATGGAAGTGGCACCCCCCCGTCATTTACATAAGAACATAAGAAGAGCCCCACTGGATCAGGCCATGGCCCATCTAGTCCAGCTTCCTGTTTCTCACAGTGGCCCACCAAATGCCCCAGGGAGCACACCAGATCACAAGAGACCTCATCCTGGTGCCCTCCCTTGCATCTGGCCTTCTGACATAGCCCATTTCTAAAATCAGGAGGTTGCGCATACACATCACGGCTTGTACCCCGTAATGGATTTTTTCCTCCAGAAACTTGTCCAATCCCCTTTTAAAGGTGTCCAGGCCAGACGCCATCACCACATCCTGTGGCAAGGAGTTCCACAGACCAACCACACGCTGAGTAAAGAAATATTTTCTTTTGTCTGCCCTAACCCTCCCAACACTCAATTTGAGTGGATGTCCCCTGGTTCTGGTGTTATGTGAGAGTGGAAAGAGCATCTCCCTATCCACTCTGTCCATTTGCCCCTCGTGTTGAGCACTTAGAGGATGAACTGCCTCTGCGCATGGAGGCTCTAGTTTGCTATCATAGCCACAGTCCTCTCCTGCCTTTTCTCAAAGCCACCCATGTTGGTAGCAGTCACCATCACATCCCTGGGCGGTGACAGCTGCCAGCGCATGATGCGCCATGTGGCAGTCCTGAGCTTATTCCCAGAGCCATTCGAGATTCCCCTGCCTCCCTGCGCACTGAGCACAGTGGAGCTGACTTCTGGGGAGCCATGCGCAGGGCTGTGCTGACAATCCTGGGAGCAGCGCGATCCGGAGGGCGCAGGCTCAGTGCCCCCCAAAACAGTGGGGCCGGGCACAGGCACTGGGTCGTCCCCCTACAGTCCTGCCATGCGTGGCCAAGAGGCGCCCCGCACACCGAAGCCTGGAAGGGGGTCGCAACCAGTCACCTCGGGGGCAGAGATGCCACCCATGGCCCGGTGCGCGGGGCACATGCTGAAGAAGAGACCGACAGGGGCTGTGAGCACGGGGGACAGGGAGGGTACCCCATCTGGGGGGGGGCAGTGGCGTAGCTAGAGGGGGGCGAAGCGCTAAGTCTTGCAGGGAGCCTGCCCTTCGGAGCCCTTCTGGGCATGCGCCTCCGTTTTGCTCCCCCAGCCCCGAAGGGCTCCGAAGGGGAGGCTCCCTGCAAAACTCGGTGCTTCGCCCCCCCTCTAGCTACGCCACTGCGGGGGGATCCAGGGACCTGCACCCCCCACGGGGCGCACGCAGCCAGGGCGGGCACTGCAGGGGCACCCCGGGGACGCGATGCCCACCCCGGGGACGGCGCAGGGCAGGGCGGGGGGCTACCTGGCTGGGCGAGGCGTCAGTGCGGGGAGGCGGCTGCTCCTGCGCCGCGCTGCTGCTGCCACTGCCGTCCCGGGCGCTCTGCTGCTGCCGCTGCCTCCGCTGTCACGTTGCCCGTCCATCCCCGGCCGGCCTGCCTGCCGCCTGCCTGCCTGCCTGCCTGGCTCCTCCCCGCTCCCAGACTCCGCAGTGCAAGGGGAGGGGCGGGGGAGGCTCCCACACGCCTGGGGGAGAGCGGGCAGCAGCGCCGATTGCCCAGCGCCCGCGCCGTGGACACCGGGCGGCCGGCCAGCCTGGGAAGGCCCTGCCGCCCTCCATCCCTGGGAGCAGCTGCCTTCCCGGGAAAGGAAGACCACAGCCCCCGGGGGGGGGGCTTCTCAGTCCAGAAAACAGGGCACTCGTGGGGGGCAGCGATGCCCGGAGTGGGCAGAGAGAAGTCTCCCCCCCCCTTTTCTGGCAGCATTCGAACTCAGAGCACATCCACCAGGCCGACAGGCAGAACGAGCGCAAGACACACGCGTCGTAAACCGATGGAACTCACTGCCACAAGGTGCGGTGATGATGGCCAGCGGCGTGGCTAGAGGGGTTGCATCATCTGCCATTATGGCGACAGGCTGAGATGAGAGTCAAAGAGTTAAGAAGGGGATTCAGCAGATGATGGAGGAAGAGAGGGCTGGGATGGATAATCGCTGCCCTAATAGCTAGGTGGAACCTCCATGTTCCAGAGGCAGAATACCCTTGAATATTGGTTTCTAGGGTCAAACAAGAAGACAAGATGGTTCCGTTCATGCCCTTCTTGCAAGCCTCCCAGGAGTATCCGACTGGCATGTTGGATCCAGCAAGGCTCTTCTTCTGCTCCTCCATTCACAGCAATGTGCGGAAGGACACATGCTGAGTCTCCACTGAGGCTAACCCATTTCTGCCCAGCCCACAGGTGTACACATTTGATCCCTGTTGCGCATATGCAACATTGGGCAGAAATGGCTTAAGTTGTAGTAGTCCATGCAAACACACACACACACACACACACACACACACACACTCTACATCAGGCATGTCCAACTTCGAACAGGTCATGATCTACCACAATGAAAATTAAGTTTCAAATTAGTTTCGAATTAAATTTTAACCCAATAAAGTTGGAGGATTTCCCCTCCCATTTTTAATGAACCTTCTGTCATTTACTTGGATGTGATCAGCTGTTAAGCAAATTAAGCAAAAACAAAACAGAGAGACGAAGATCCAGTAAGAACTGCGAGGAGAAATGGAAAGTACATTTTTTCTTAAAGTTTTATTGAGTTATAACTTTCTTTAACTTTTATTGAGTAATTTGCGTTAAATTTAGGTCAAGTATTGATCCAGGCTGATCTTGCACAATCTTTAATATTTCACTCTTGCTCATTAGTGAGAGGTCTGAGCCTGCATTTCATTCACCAGCTTTTTGAAGTTGGGTGAATATTGCGTGAGGGCCAGTCTCAGGGAATCCTGGAGATGTTCATCTGTCATGTTGGAACGTTGTGTACTCTTTGTCATTTTCAGATGGGAAAACACAGATTCACACAAATAAGTTGAACCGAAACAGGAGTGTACAGCTTCACTGCATCTTCTCAAGTTGGGAAATTTGTCTCTAGGCACTAGCTTCCAAAACGATTCTTGCTCAGCACAGGTCTTGAGAAAAATGTCATTTTTAAGGGTTAATATTTCGTTTTCAAGAGATGGCTTGTTCAGTAATTTTTACTGATAGCAGCTGCAGTTTCTTTAATGCCCACATCCACTTTGAATGGGTATGACAAGTACTCCACAACTGTTCCAATTTTTTCGAAGTCACAGAATCTATTTTCAAATTCCTGGATAACAGAACAGATTTCTGTCACATACTTCTCATTCTGAAAAGCAAAATTTGGATATTGTCCCAGATGGTCCTTCGTATTAGGAAAATGATCAAAAGTGTTGTTTGCAAGGTCAGTCATCATTAGCTCAAATTTGCTCTTGTAGGATGAAACTGTACTCATCATCTCGCCAATGCATTTGCTTTTACCTTGTAGTTCAAGGTTCATATCACTTAGTTCGCCTGTAAAGTCAGTGAGAAATGCCAGATCACATAACCACTCCTCATCTTCCAACTCTGCTTGGTCATCTCCGCTTTCTTTCAAAAAAACTTCTTATTTCACTCAGTAAATCACCAAATCTTTGCAGAAATTTGTGCCTACTTAGCCACCTTACATCTGTGTGCAAAATGATTTCTGCTGCCCCTTCATCAAGAGTAAGATTGAAAAGCCATCTTTGAAGTGATCTTCCACGAACTGAATTTACAATTTAGAAAGTGATGTCCATGACAGTCTTTGTATTGAGTCTCTTGCTTGCCAAAACTTGCTGGTGAATGATGCAGTGGTAAGAAAGGAAATCTGGGAAGTCGTCATGCTGTCTACAGATGGCTATGAAACCGTTAACCTCATCTGTCATTGCTCTTGCTCCATCAGTAGTAATGGAAACAAGTCTATGCAATGGAAGATGACACTTTGTCACAAAAGTATGGAAAGAACTGAATATTTCCTGACTCCCTTTTAAAGTTCTCCCTTTTAAAGAAATCACTCCAAGTAGTTCTTCTTTAACACTGAAGTCTTCAAAAACCATCCGGATAAAGTCTAGTAATTGGGCTATGTCTCTTATGTCTGTAGATTCATCCAGTTGGAGTGAGAAAGCAACACAATTTGAAACATCCTCCAACAATTGTTCAGTTGTGTCTCCACACATCTTTTCTATTCGCTGCACGACGGTGTTTCTTGACAATTGTACACCTTGAATAGCAGCTATGATCTCTTTCTTATTTTTAAATCCTTCAAAAAGATTGTCAGCTGCTTCAAGAAACAACAACAACAACAGTATTTATATACCGCTTTTCAACACAAAGTTCACAAAGCGGTTTACAGAGAAAATCAAATATCTAATGGCTAAGATTGTAAAACAATCTTTTACAAATTTCCCTTCAGTGAAAGGTTTGCATTTCTTTGCGATCAGGTTGCTGACCTTGAAGGATGCTATAGTTGCATTGACTGAATGTGACCTTGGCTTCACCATCAACTGTTGCTGAGTAGCCAATTTTGATTTAAGTTCTTTGAGCTTCAGTTTACGAATTTCACTTTTGGGTGGAAAATCAACATCAAACTTATTGCTATGCAGAGTCTTATAATGACGTTCCAGATTACCCGTTTTGGGCAAGGATACTGGGGCGTTACAAATTAGACAACAACACTTGTCTTTCACCATGGTGAAGAAGTAGTCCATTTCCCATTCATCATGAAAGTGGTAGGTTTTGCTCTTCTTCAGAACACTCGTCTTCGTTATACTGGGGTGGCTGGATGTAAGAAGGCCAAATCTGCTATGTTAGTATAAACACTGGCTGAATCTGGTCCGAAACTGTCACTGTCCCAAAGTATTAAAGATCAACAGGAACTGAAGACCTCTGAATGATGTGCAATACAAGGACTGGAGATGCCAAAACAACACATGCAGTTCTAAAAGTAAAAATAAGAATTCATCATACTGGCACCAATAATCAAATACCACCAAACAATCACCAATGACCAGCACACGACACAACTAATATGGTAAGTGTATTCAGTTAAAGCCTGGGCGAATGGATATCGCCCGGTATATAACACACTTCTAAGGGGTGTTGGGGCGGGGGCAGGAATGGGTGATTCTGAGAGGCAAGAGACCAGGTATGACGCCGGGCCTGTGGCATCTCGTTGCGGGGTGTGGGTGGCGGCCCCCTGGGGTACCCACAAACTATTGGCACAAAAACAACAAGCGCCCCCAATACACCCGCAGGCAAGATTCCCGCAGGCAGGGGGAAAAGACAGGCAAAGGCTCAGCAGTGGCGGCAAGCCCTCAGCAGATGACTTGCCGGCACGAGCTCTTTCCTAGCGACGGGGCGAGCTGCTGGAGAGATGGAGCCAAGTGGGGCTGACGATCTACCTCTGACCCCTCCGCAATCTACAGGTAGATCGCAATCTACCTGTTGGACATGCCTGCTCTACATCAGCCATTTTCAACCACTGTGCCGTGGCACACTGGTGTGCCGCAAGTGCTCCACAGGTGTGCCACAGGAATTTCAATTTCAAACTGAAAAAAAACATGATGGTAATAGAAAATACCAAGATGTTGGTTAGTAGTGGTGTCCCTCCCCCTGTGCGCGTCTCCCAGTGTGACCAACACCCCCCCCCAGCGACGCCACTGTTCCCAGGCGCTCCATTAGAAAAGTGACTGGTGTGCTGCACTGTTGGCCAGTTTCTGTCCTGGGGAGCTGCCCCCCAGCATACTGGAAGCACAGCACACTCCCTTGTTTGTGGTGCATTGTATTGTAGAAGAGACACTTGGCCAACAGACTGAGGCTAAGAGGCAAAGAAGGAAGGCCCATAGCCAGGGGGACAGACTGCACTTGCTCCCGCTGTGGAAGGGATTGTCACTCCTGAATCGGCCTTTTCAGCCACACTAGACACTGTGCCAGAACCACCATTCAGAGCGCGATACCAGAGTCTTTCGAGACTGAAGGTTGCCAAGTATTGTAGTTCAGACTGCAGGGAGCTGCTCCATCAACCTGCCTTGCCAAGAAAGGTCTGCTGACCTCCTGGCTCCCCTCAGCCCTGAAGGGGACATGAGGGGACCTCAATACATGGTGCTCTTCTTACCATCTTCTGGTCTATCTCTCCCTGGAAAATCCTTGTCTCAATTTTTCCCTATTCAGTTTCCTAGTGCAAGTTTCTATGGCATTCTTGTTCTTCAGGGTTCAGCTGCCTCGTCAAAGAGGCTCTAGAACAGTGATTGTCATTGTTCATCTTCTCACAGCACGTGGACATCTATGGTCTTCTCTGTGGTCATCACCTCCTGTTTGTCGCTTCTGACTTCTGGGAGACTCATCTGGGTTCTGTGGCTCTGTTTATAAGGCAATTGTCTGCAGTAAGAGATTTTCTGTCTGTAGCAGCGGAGGAAGAGGGATAGACAATCCATTATTACAGACAGTTGCTCTAGAAGCAGAGCCACAGAACCCAGAAGAATTTTTCAGCCATTTTCAGTCACTGTGCTCCAAATTCCCGGGGCACACCTACAGATCTTTTGTGGCACACCAGTGTGGCACGGCACACTCGTTGAAAATCACTGCTGTAAGAAGTCCAGTCTCAGAACTGGAGGGGGGGAGAAGCGTCTTGCCCCCCATAGGCACAACAGTACCTTGCAGAAGGGGACTGAAATTGTTCCCTGCCCCAGAGTCTGGTCCCTTATTCAACATGAACACCCTGAATAAGGCACTGAAGTTGACGCCCCTTTGCACCCCAACATCAGCAGAGTGGACATGCGTGCTATGGGTTCACCCAAAGCTATTTGGGGGGGGGGTGGAAGTTAAAAGGCATGCAAGCTTCTTTTTGAGGTTACTCATGCAGGCCTGTGTTGAGGAAGGAAGTGGGGTAAGGAATGAGGAGCTTCAGTGTAGCATTTTAGTGCTACTTGGGAAGCAGCTCGAGATGCTGCTTTGGTGTGGCAGAGAAGCCATGGCAAGAATTAGACAACAGAGACAGGTTTCAGAGAGGTGCAGAACCAAGGATCAAGAATGAGAAGTCCGTCTTGCCCCACCTCTTGCCAGCTTTATTTATACTTTAAACATGTCGCAATCCTTTGCAATACTAAAAAGGTTATTGTCGGTGAAAGATTTTACTCGGAGCTTCTACTAGGCTCTGACCACAACATTCCTTTGACTAAGATAAGGGCTACATCTTCATAACATCTTCAAGATAGCTCTTTCTATAACCTTCTACTATTTTTCAGAGCACTGGCTTTTCGACACTCAACATATCAACAAAGCGTGTGCGCAGTCGCAGGTGTGCCTGCCAGGTTTGCCAAATATGCAAAGACATCTCAAAGCTCAGTGCCTGTACGTTGCTACACTTCAGCCTTATGGGTGAGAGTATGGTGCAAGGTGGCCCAATAAGCTTATTTTGGGGTTTGTATCACCAGTTCCCTTGCTCAAGGCCGGCCCATCCATGAGGCCAACTGAGGGGGCAGCAAGTTGGCAGGTGCCTCCCACCTCTGTCTGCTCACTGATCTTTCCTGCTCCTCAGTCCCACCACTCTTTTCGCCACACTTCCTCTTCTGCTATGGCCCCGTCTTCCTTCTCCAATGCAGGGAGTGGGAGGAACAGAGGTTGGCACATCATTAGGTAAGGGGCAGCCTTTGGCAGAGCACCTCAGGTGCAAGGAAGTCTGGGGCCAGCTTGCCTGCTTTATAATTATATCGGAAGTTCCTGGTCTGGGGGTCACACACTTGACAGGGACTTGCAGACAAGCAAAGCACTGGGCTGGCCCCAACACTGGAGCATCTTGCGCGGAAGGTTTGCGGGAGCTGCTCTGTGTTCCGACAGAACCCTGGGAGGTCCACCAACTGGAGCAAAATCACACGTTTAGTTGAGTGTAAAGTCATGCACATTGGGGCAAAAAAATCAAAACTTTAGATATAGGCTGATGGGTTCTGAGCTGTCTGTGACAGATCAGGAGAGAGATCTTGGGGTGGTGGTGGACAGGTCGATGAAAGTGTCGACCCAATGTGCGGCGGCAGTGAAGAAGGCCAATTCTATGCTTGGGATCATTAGGAAGGGTATTGAGAACAAAACGGTTAGTATTATAATGCCGTTGTACAAATCTATGGTAAGGCCACACCTGGAGTATTGTGTCCAGTTCTGGTTGCCACATCGCAAAAAAGACATAGTGGTAATGGAAAAGGTGCAAAAAAGAGCGACTGATTACGGGACTGGGGCACCTTCCTTATGAGGAAAGGCTATGGCATTTGGGCCTCTTCAGCCTAGAAAAGAGGCACCTGAGGGGGGACATGATTGAGACATACAAAATTATGCAGGGGATGGACAGAGTGGATAGGGAGATGCTCTTTACACTCTCACATAACACCAGAACCAGGGGACATCCACTAAAATTGAGTGTTGGGAGGACAGACAAAAGAAAATTTTTCTTTACTCAGCATGTGGTTGGTCTGTGGAACTCTTTGCCATAGGATGTGGTGACGGCGACTGGCCTGGACGCCTTTAAAAGGGGATTGGACAAGTTTCTGGAGGAAAAATCAATTACGAGGTACAAGCCATGATGTGTATGTGCAACCTCCTGATTTTAGAAATGGGCTATGTCAGAATGCCAATGCAAGGGAGGGCACCAGGATGAGGTCTCTTGTTATCTGGTGTGCTCCCTGGGGCATTTGGTGGGCCACTGTGAGATACAGGAAGCTGGACTAGATGGGCCTGTGGCCTGATCCAGTGGGGCTGTTCTTATGTTCTTATGAGTCAGCAACAAAATGATGTTTCAGGGCAGAATTATTTCTGCACTCCAGGAGGCAGCCACCGAGATCATCTGCATGCACCAGTACAAACCTACACCCAAATTAGTACAGACCAGGGCTTTGAACCCCAAAACTGCACAACTGGCCAGCAGGGCTGTGCAAAGACCAGGCCAAAAGTGACCTACTCAGTGGCGTAGCTAGAGGGTGCAAAGTGCTAAGTTTTGCAGGGAACCTCATCGCACCCTCCCCTTCGGAGCCAAGCGTATGCCTCCGAGGCTCCCTGCAAAAGTTAGTGCTTTGCACCCTCTAGCTACACCACTTAACCGATTCATGCACAAGGCCGGCCACAGCAGAGAAATGTTTGACATTCTTTCGTTTAGGTTCTGGGAGTCTGAAACCCTTTGCTGATCTTCTGAAAACTGCTTCAAGGTTCACAGGCAGAGCCCGATGCCCTACTGCCCACTCCTGCTGTGGAATCCGGGCTGCGGGTGCTGGAATCAGGGTGTCCCAAAGCTGATTTGGAGGAACAAAATGTGGAACTGGGAGCGAGGAAGCCTGACAGCAGGCTGATCAGTATTGATGGAGAGACATTCCTTCAGGAAGGAGCAACAAAGGGTGGATGGTGAGAAAGAAAGCAAAGCAAAGCAAAGCAAGTGGATATATCTGGGAAACAGAGCAAGCCCAAACTGGAGTCTCTTCCGATTGACTGTATCATTGCTGCCACCTGCTGGCCATTTGGAAATGGCACAACAAATGCCCAGCAATTCATTTGTACCTGTTCTCAGAATGAAGGTCTATCCTCCTCTGGGTGCGTGGTGGAAGGAGTGCATAAATGCTCCAGTACACACCAGGGTCCCAACCGATGGCAATGTATGGCTTGGTAAAATAACGGTGGAAGCAATAAAAAGGGTGCTTGTGTAATTAAAAAAAAATTCAGGTGTGGGTGAACATGTGACCTTATTTTATTTTGGTGGAGGCCACTGGTCCATCCAGTCCCATAGCACCCATTTTATGCAACCTTGAAAAGCAAATTGGACTGAGTGCAAGTGACTTACTCAAGGGCAGCCAATGGACTGCATGGCAGAGGAGAGGTTTGAACCAAAATAATATAAGAAGAGCCCCGCTGGATCAGGCCAAAGGCCCATCTAGTCCAGCTTCTCGCATCTCACAGTGGCCCACCAGATGCCTCACAGAGCACACAAGACAACAAGAGACCTGCATCCTGGTGCCCTCCCCTGCATCTGGCATTCCGAAGCAGCCCACTTCTAAAACCAGGCGATTGCACACACCCATCGTAGCTTGTAACCTGTGATGGACTTTTCCTCCAGAAATTTGTCCAATCCCCTTTTAAAGGCATCTAGGCCAGATGCCATCACCACCTCCTGTGGCAAGGAATTCCACAGACCGATTACAAGCTGCCAACCGCCCCAGCAAGGCCACTTGCTAATCTGATCTAAGGGGACCCTTCCTTCCCGATTCCAAATGTGGCCACTAGTCAAGAACCAGCCAGACACAGCACAGTTGGAGTCCCAGCTAGGGAGGAGGACTGGAGGGTTGTCACAAAAGGCTTGTGGCAAAAGTGCATTTGGAGGAAAGCTGTGAGGGGCAAGGGATGTGTGTGTGCTGCGGGAGGTAGTTCCATGCATATTAGGGGCCAAGAAACACAAGTCAGTTCTCTTTATAAGCAAATTTGCTATCTGCGAATTCGTGTATCCGAGTGAGGAAGAATTGCTACCTACCTCTTGTTATCCGCTCATCTGTTCTCATTATCTATGTGGAGACCTTCTGGAGGTTGAAGGGAACTTCATAATGGTGCGTGCGACGAGCGCGGGCCCCTTCAAAATGGCCGGCTCCGCCAACTGAAGGGGCTTTTCTACAAGTGCCGCCTCTGCCCCAAGTGTTTGTTCCCCAATGGCTCACTATGTGTTGGGTCTTGCTTTGTTTTTTTATGTGTCACTCTTTAATGCTAAAATTAATGTCTTTAATGCTTTGTCTGATGCTTTTTCTTCTTACCTGTTATGATACTTTCTACAGTACTTTATTATGGAGCTTCATAAGCCGCCTTGGGCCTTTGCTTTGGCATGGGAAAGGCAGGATAGAAATTTCTCCAGTAAAATAAATAATAAATAAATTTACCCTGCATATGCCTGATCTCGTCTGATCTCGGAAGCTAAGCAGGGTCAGGCCTGGTTAGTATTTGGATGGGAGACCACCTGGGAATATCAGGTGCTGTAGGCTTATACCATAGTCTTTTGAGACTGAAGGTTGCCAACCAATATAACCAAATAAAGGGATCTGTGCTGGTCGCAGGCACCAGTGGCGTAGCTGGAGGGGTGCAAAGCTCTAAGTTTTGTGCGGAGCCTCACCATGGCATGCAAACAGCCTTCCTCTTCAAAGTCATTCTGCCTCCGTTTTGCTCCCTCCACCCAGAATGGCTCCAAAGGGGAGGGGCCGCTTGCACGCAAGGGTGAGGTTTCCTGCAAAACTTAGTGATTTGACCCCCCCTCTAGCTACACCACTGGTGGGTGCCATTCTGAAGGTCCATGCGGCCTCGGCGGCATTCAGAGACATTCCAGCACTTCCTGCCGCACTCTGCTGGCTTCCTGAGGGTCTCTGCTGGTTTCTTCTGTTGGCAGGTATGGTACCCCTTTGCCAACTAAGGTCCCCCTTGCATCGATCCCATAGGATCAATGGTTTGTTTTCTACAAATTCAATTCACAATCTGCGAGTGTTTCCAGGCATCTAACCCTAGCGGATAATGAGAACTGACTGTAACTGGTCTTCTCATGGAAAAATCCCTGACCCAGTTCTTCAGTTCCCCAACTGTCACACCCAAGCCCCTGCTGTGGGCTTCCAGGAGTGGCTGCTTAGCAATTATCGGAAATGGGGCTGCACCAGGTGAACCCTTCTAACGCAGCAAGACATGCTCAGCTTTCTCAGGGAAGACAAAGTTTATAACAGCTCTTATTTATGACAGCTAGATGGAACCTCCAACTTCAGAGGCACTCTACCTCAGAGTATCAGAGGCTGAGGGCAAACAACAGGGGAGGTTTGTACGCTCCCAGGAAGCCTCTGGCCAGTCACTGCTGGAAGCAGACTTTGGATCTGACCCAGCATAACCCTTCTCATGTTATTTAGCCCAGTGCTGGGCCGGGACCCACTTGGTGGGTCGTGACCCAATTTCTAGTGGGTCCTGCAGTGCCTCCAATGAAAACATGGGTAATGGAAAGATCAGATAACTAATTGCCTCAAGCCTTGGGGCTATTCAAAAATCAGATAGCTGCTAACTGCAATGCAGAGAGCTGAGCTGCAGTTTGCAAGATAGCTACAAACTGCCCTACAAACAGCTGAGCTCCTGCTGTTTGCAAGCTTGTGTAAATATAGGGAGATGTGTTTGAGCAGCTTTTTTCTGGTGTTTCCCCCCCCCCAGTCCATCAATGACAGGTAGTGGGGCAGGTGTAGGTCACATAACTAAGCCCCTTGAGCCTTGAAGCTATTTTTCATTAGGGCTGCCTCATTATAAGAAATGGATCAAGGTTTTTTGCAAACAAAACAAAAAAAATTACTAGTAAATAAATAAATTAAATATCATTTCTTTCTAGATCACCTTTATTTTAAATCTCATCATGTTGGGTGAGTCCTGATAGGGTGTCATTTTAAAAATTGGGTCCCAGTGCTAAAAGGCTTGAGAACCACTGCTTGAGGGTCCAATCCTATCCAATTTTCCAGCACCAGTGCAGCCGCAATGCAGCCCCAAGATAAGGGAACAAATGTTCCCATACCTCAAGGAGGCCTCTGTGACTGCTGCCCCACTGCAAGATGCAGTGCATGCCCGATTGGCATGGCTGCTCTGGCAGAGGTGGCTCAGCACAGCATTCGCTCAAGCCCTGTTCAACTGCAGATGCCTGATTTTGTCTGATCTCAGAAGCTAAGCAGGGTCAGGCCTGGTTAATACTTGGATGGGAGACCGCCTGGGAATACCGGGTGCTGTAGGCTTCTACCATAGTCTTTCGAGACTGAAGGTTGCCCACCATGTTCAGCGTCTGACTCCACTCTCTCTGTGTGCATGACTGGCTAAATGCGCAGAGGCCGGCCTGCCACGTGGGAGGCGATTGGGACTCCAGGCTTCCTAGCAGACGCCACGACATCAAGCAGGACCGTGGTGGCTTTTTATTTCCATATATAATTTATTATGATTCTCTCTCTTTTGTACAAGCTGAAAATAGAACAGTGAGGACTGTAGGAAAGAGGGTGTGAAAGGCGGGAGCAGCAGGGCGAGGGGGTGGGGGGTTGGATGATAAGATGAGAGAGAAATGGGGGGGAGGAAGAGAAGGCCACCTCAAATTTCTCTCCCAGGGAGGGGCAGGTGCTTCATTCAGTCTCAACACCCCAGATAACTTGGGAGAAGGGGGAGGGACTGAGGGTGGCATATCCTCACCACCTGGATTAAAAAGGAGCATCAAGCCCCTCTGGGGCACGGGGTGGGTGGGCGTGACCCAGAAAGCAAGGGAAGAAAACAGGCACAAACGGAGAAGTGGAAAAGAACAAGGGGGCTGCAGCGCTGGGGACCCAGTGGTCCCAGATGAATTCTGAAGGATGGGGGTCAGCCCCTCTTTGCGGGAGAGGGGGAGCTTGGAGGGGGACGTTCCCCGCGCTTCTTCCTCTCTCCTTGTAGCTTCCACGGTCCCCCATGTTTTCCGCCAGAAGATGAAAAGGCCTCAGCGCTTCATCTGCAGTAAGGTCGGCGGCGGCCGCCTGTCCATCACTCTGTCCCAGATTCGGGAGTTCCTGCAGAAAGAAGGAGCCGTCAGGGGTGGGAGGGAGAGAGGTGGGGGGATGTCAGTGCAAATCTTTCCATGTCCTGAAAACAGGCTGCAGGAGGAAGGCGCTGATACCTACCCGTGGTCCGGTCCACTGAAAGGAGAGGATGGGGAGCTGCGGGGCGAGATTTCCAGCTGGGCAGGCTGCACTCAGGGGGGGGCGGAGGGGGGTCAGGCAGGGGGGTGCTGCTGGTGCCTGGGGAGGTGGTGCAAGACAGGAGGGAGGAAGCGAGAGGAGGTTAGCTGTGGGTGTCAGGACTCCGAAAGCAGGGGGACAACTACAGTGTCCTTAAAGGAGGAGGAAACAAGCAGGCAGATTCAAGCCAATGCAAGAATCAGGTGTTCCCCAACAACTGCTCTGAGAAGCACGTAAGACCCCCCCCCCCCAGAATGCTGCCGCCCTCCCCTCCCACTGACCCTTGCACTTTGCTCTTCACCGCGACTGGCCTTGGATGCCACCACTTCACCCCCACCCTGCCTTGGATGCCTTTGCTTCTGTTCCTGCACACCTATGGCTCTGAACAAGGATCAGCCAGATTCATCCAGGAGGAAAGGTCTATCCATGACTATAAGCTCCACAGCAGAGCCTCCATGTTCAGAGGCAGTGTACCACTGAATTTCAGCTCTCTTGTTCTCTCTAGGCCATCTTCGTATGTTGCTATGATGGGAGCCACAACTGCTCAGTCAGCAGCTGCTCTGTGCCCGATGCACAGGAAGGGGATGGCGAGGCGGGCCCAGGGGTGGCCTGCCTTGCCAACTGTTTCAAGGAACAGAATCGCCCTCGATGTTTCCACCACCGGATCAAGCCTTCCCTAAAGATTCCTAGAGCTGCACACACTGGAGGTCAGTACACCTGAAGTAGGGGGTCCGTTGTCCCAGACTTCCCATTTCAAACCACCTCTGGAAACAGGAAGTAACCACCATAATCAGGGCAGTGGTGTAGGTAGAAGGAGTGCAAAGCACAAAGTTTTGCAGGGAGCCTCACCAAGGCGTGCAAGCGCCCCCCCCCCTCCTTGGAGCCATTCTGGGCAGTGGAAGCAAAATGGAGGCATACGCCCACAATGGCTCCAAAGGGGAGGGCGAGAGGCCACTTGCACACTGCAGTGAGACTCCCTGCAAAACTTAGTGCTTTGCACCCTCTCTGGCTACGCCACTGAAGAAGGGTGAGTTTCTGAGGATGTGCAGAATAACTGACCCTTAGCAGTGAACATCCACAGTCCACCCCTACCATCTATTCCCTCCTCAAAATGCTGCTGATAGATAGTCAGTCAGTCAGTCAGTCAGTCAGTCAGTCTGACTGACTGACTGACTGACTGACTGACTGACTGACTGTGAGGAAACCTGAAGCTCTAAGTGTCTCTTCCAGGCTGGAGCCTGGACCTTGACTCCCATTCCTGACCTCAACCCCCATTCCTTCTGGGAGGGGGGCACAAGCGTGTGTGCATGCTTCACCTCCAGAGCCCAGATTTCGGCCTCGATCCGAGTCCAACTTGTCGCACGACTGTGCTCGTCGCGTCCTCTTTGGTTTGAGGGGGGCTGCCTTCCTCCCCACCTCAGGGTCTCCTGGAAGAGAAACAAGAGAGTCAGGATGCCCCTGCCTCACCTCTCTCCTATCAGACTGAGCAGGGCCTTCAGAGCAGGGAGCACCTCACCACTGCATCTCACTCTGGCACTCCCAGCACTTAAAAGTGCTAAACTTGAGTACCACTGCACTTAAAAGCGACAAACTGGAAGCAGGGCCCTGACATCCTCTCCAGCCCCTGAACCAGGCAGCCCCAGATCTGAGCCCCTGCAGCCTCCTGAGGAAACACCCACCCCCCAGCCTGCCACCCCAGCCCCACGGTCACCTTCATTTTCCTTTTCCTGAGATCTGCGTCGGGGTTGGGCAATTGGGGGGCACGTACGTGTATCTTCTGGGGTGGCCCCTCCCACTAGGCCTGCTTCCTCATTGCTGCGGCTTCTTTCGGGTTGGCTGGGAGGCTTCCTTCCTCGGGGAAGAGCGACTGGCTTGGGTGGCCGTGGGGCGATCAATGGATCCCTGAACTGCTGTAAAATGGAGAAGGCGCAAAGATCTGCGTATGGGTGAGATCAGGCAGAAGCTGCCCTGGAGCCTCCACAACTAAACCGAGTGCTGTGAGGTCCTCCTCTTCCTCTGTCCGATGAAAAAGAGTTCCTCGAAAACCAAACGATTGCATGTTCCGACACCAACTTATATTGACCCAATGACATAAATGGCTTCTTAGTTCCTCTTCCTTCACTGATGTTAAGAGTCAGGTTTCCTCTGGCAGAGAAACCACTAGAGACTTACTGTGTTTTGCTAATACTAGATCTATTTCTGAACTGTCTAAGGGCCCAATGCTATCCAGCTTTCCAGCACCAACACCAACACAATGCAGCCCTGAGGTAACCAACATCTGCTAAGGTGAGTCCTTAGCAGACTTTCCCCATCACAGTCCTCCATGACTTCCCCCATCACAGAATCCACTCAATGCCCCACTGGCACAGCTGCATCGGTACTGGAATGCTGAATAGAACTGGGCCCTTAACGAGCAGGCATGCCAGGGTCAAACACCTCCAGCAAGTGGAGCTGATCCTCAAACTCTGGAACAAACCCTCTCACTGGGAACCCCCGAGCAACTCCACCACGCTGGGCAGAGAATGGATTTCAGTGGGCAGGTGCTATTCTGGGCGCGTTGTGATGTGGCTTGACAAAAGAGAAACCCAAGTGCCCACTGCTCGCGCCCCACCAGCGATCAGGCCAGGTCAAGCCTTTCAGAAGAGCATCTGAATTCATGCCGTCTCTCCCAGGAAGTCAGGCCACTGCAGCAACGACTGCTGGCAGAGGGTTTTATTCTGTTGTGTGCTCTACAGTCCAGCTCTCCAGCTCGGCCCCCCCCCTGATTCTCCCACTCCCACCCTTCAAAACCCAGCCAGCCAGCCCACTTGCCTTCGCAGCTGCCACCAAGCGGTCCTTCTCAGAGCTCACTGCAGGAGCAACCCCCCTCTCGTCTGTCTCCTTCCGTGTCTCTTCCTTGGGGGTGTCTTCACGGAGTTCTTTGCTGCCCCTGCCCTCCCGCGGGGAGCTCTCTTCAGCTGTGCGCATTGGGGAGCAGGAACACAGAGACAGAGGAGTGTGGCCAACTCTCACCATTGCGCCTCTCTGCCTTTCCCACACCACAATGCAGGTTGGTTTGTTTCTTCGTTTACCAAGCCTTCCACTCCCCGCAGCTAACTACATATAAAGCAGCTAACTATACATAATCAAATTACAATGAAAACCAACAATAAAATACTAACAGCGCAATAAAAACCAAGAAAGAGCAGCACAAATAAATCAGGGTACAAATAATCCAAACAGCAGCATGGAATACAAATGCAGCAGAATAAAAACAGTATCAAGCCAGCAATAGGTACCCCTTAAGAAGGGTACCCCTTCTGCCACCCAGTAGCATAGCTAGAGGGGGAGCAAAGCACTAAGTTTTGCAGGGCGTCTCACTCCAACATGCAAGCAGCCCCTCCCCTTCTTCTTCGGAGCCCTTCCAGGCTGCTAGAGCAAGGGGCAAAATTGATTTGCAGAGGAAAAGGGGGGAAAGGATTTTGAAAAAGCCTCAAGCAACCGACGACGCAAATCAAACATATTTTTTTGTCTCTGTTTCCGCTCCGTTTTAAGTTTAATGAACTTTATAATCCAGGTCTCTCAGCGTCACTATATACCTCATTCAGCCACTAGGGGCGCTGAATGTAATGCAACGTAATGGAATATTTCTTTCCATTACATAAAACTTAAGTGCTTAGCACCCCCTCTAGCTATGCTACTATTTGCGAATCAGAGGCACTCTCCCCCTGCACTCTGAGGGTCTGTTTGCCTATCATGGCTAGTAATGGATGAGTGCCCCCAGGTAAAATAATTGGGATTCAACCTAACCGTTCCTCACCCTGCCCCGGGTAGAAGCGAAGAGAGAGAGAGAGAGAGAGAGAGTGAAAGATTAAAATCAAAGTTAGAAAATATGCTGGTCAGGTGAGCACTATGAATCCCCAAGACTCACATTTCTGAACCTGAAATATTCAGTATTCAGGCCCTGGCACTGTCTCTAATCTTAACCGATTGCTGTTGATAGATGTATCAACCTCTGGGAATGTCTCAAACCCTTTTGAAAAACCACCACGGGCAATCACCGCTGTTACGCTGGAGAATGGTGCAAAAGCAGGTCTCATTAGTTAGCAGGCCTCTGACAGTAGATGCTTCTGCACCATACTCACCTATGTCCCAGGTGGCTTCAGCCCGCCGGATGGTGGCAAAACTTGGCTTGGTGCTCTGCAGTGGAGGATTCGGCTTCCAGCCTCCTTGCCCTGCACAATTCAAAAACAGAGTCAACACACCAATAAAATGTGACTATGCCAAATATTCACTCGGTCCTACAAATAAACATTATGCCCATTTTACACACAGGAGGGAGAGAGATCAAGTCCACAATGTTTTGGGCTTGCCCAACGCCACTGATTTCATGTTCCTAATTCACCTGTTTAGAACATGCTGCATTGCGGATGACTGGTGCTGAGTGGGGACAAAAAGGATGGCACCAGAACACTTCACACGATGGCTCTCACTCTGATTAATGAACCAGAATCTTGAGTCATGATCCAGTTACAGTCGGGCTCTTCTAAGTCCCCTTGATTTCAGAAAGGAAGATTAAAATGTGTGCTTCACCCGCTAAAATCGATGGACTTCCAAAAGCTGGACTGGGGTTAGAAACTCAATATACTCCTTGACACCTGATTTTTAATTTCCAAGCACCCAAACTTCAAACTCCAACAGAGTCCATAGGAACAGAGGTCTCTTGGACCCAGCCCAGCAAACTGCACTAGATTAAGGCAACAGTTTTGTTCCATGGGGCACGGAAAAGGCAAGGTGGAGGAGGGGGACTTGTAGGGGGGTGTGACGTACCTGAGTCGTCCGAGGAGCGTCTCCGCTGGCGGTCCCGCATGCTTCCTCCGCGTTCCAGGTCGACACTCTAAACAGGCCAACAAACATGGGCATTCCAGGCAAGGAAAGAGTTGTGTTGAGCTGGCCCCTTCTGGCCTCCCAGAACTGGTTGGCAACCTTCAGTCTCGAAAGACTATGGTATAAGCCTACAGCACCCAGTATTCCCAGGCGGTCTCCCACCCAAGTACTAACCAGGCCTGACCCTGCTTAGCTTCCGAGATCAGACGAGATCGGGCATGTGCAGGGCCTCCCAGAGCTCAGCCTCTTTCCCAGTTAACCCACAATTACCTCCAGCTTGGCATCCAGGCTCCAGCCCTTGGCGCGTCCCATTCCAGGCAAGGCCACGCCCTGAACCCGCAGGGTCTGCAAGAGCTCCACCGCTCTGGGATCTGGCTCTGCCCTCTCCATGTCAGGATTGGTGCCCTTGACGTTGGGGGGGGGGAAAGTCTCAAAAGCAGATCTCCTTGGAGTGCCCCTCTGCCCCGTCCCCTGAACCCAAGGCTTCCTTACCTGTTTGACCCTGTTTGGCAGGCCCTTCACCCCACTTCCTGGGACGATGGCCCCCATTCCCGGAAGAGGCACTGCCATCCCCAGAATGTCCTGACCTGGCCTCCTCTCTTCTTCTGGAGCGACTGTGGGGCGCAGTGGGGGTTTTTGCTCATCCCCGCCCATTGGTGGTGGGGGAGGACTGGGGGGCAGGTCCTCAGGGTCACGCTCCCCCTTGATGCTGCGATGCCTCCGGAAGTGAAACAGACCTCTTCTCCTCTTCTTTTGCAGGGGTGGGAGAGGGTCGGACGGGCCTGGCCTAACCCCACAACTCTTGGGTGTTCGAGGATAGCTGGGAGAGAGAGAGATGGGAGGAACTAATGTAGGTGGGAGAGGCCTTCACTCGGCGGCCAGGCACAAGTTTTGCCAGCAGGTCTCAGATTCCATCCCTGGCAGTATCCACAGGTGGGCCTGGAAAAGACCCCTCTCTGAGCCCCTGGAGAGCTGTTGCCACTCAAGGCAGGCAAAAAAGGACGCAAGGACAAGTGGCCTCACTCAGGAGGAGGCTGCTTTACATGATCTTGCAGGAGGGATCTGCAGTACTTCCTGAGTGCCACTGTGGCTAAGGGGAAGTAAAGGACTCTCAGGGCTCGGCTGGCATGGAACAAATTCTGCAGGAAAGACAGTCAGGAGAGGGGAGGGGGGCACCAGGCTCACCTGGGGTTGTCCGCAAGCACCCTCCTGCTAAAAAATTCATCCAGACCCTCGTCCAGCCGTGGTACCGATCCATTCTCCTGTTCCTGGGACTCAATAGACCCCAGTGTGCGGTTCTGTTGGGAAAAAGGTTGCCCTGTTGACTCCTTTTGCATATTTACAAGGAGCCTTTCCTCTTCATTTTCAGCCTAGGAGAATGCTCCACTTCCAACAGATGGTGCTTCCTGTCTAGGAACCAGTGGCATAACTAGAGGGGGTGCCAAGCACTAAGTTTTGCAGGGAGCAACACCGTGACTTGCAAGGGGCTTCTCCCCTTCAGAGTCATTCCAGGAGGTGGGAGCAAAACAGAGGCATATGCCTGGCTCTGAAAGGGAGGGGAAGAGACCCCTTGCACACTGCCGTGAGGCTCCCTGTAAAACTTAGTGCTTTGCACCCATTCTAGCTACACCACTGCAAGGAACATTTGGAAGAGGAAATCAGACTGGCTTCCTTGAGTATGGTTGGCAACCTTCAGTCTCGAAAGACTATGGTATAAGCCTACAGCACCTGGTATTCCCTGGCGGTCTCCCATCCAAGTCTTGTTTATAATTCACCATGCAGCATGGTGCAGGCTGAAGAGGAAACTCCCCCCCCCCCCGAACATGTGAGAGAAGGAGGAAATGAATAAAAAACATGAAGAAGAGAGGCGCTCATGGTGATGGACAAGCTCCCCAGGCTTGACTCAGATTGAATTGGATTAAGCTCAGATACTTCTGAAAAAGGAATGACATCCGAGAAACTGTAAGATCGCTAATAATTGATAGGCAAATGAGAATGCAAGGAGATGAAAGGGACAGAGGCAGCAAATGGGGGAGGTGATGTGTGCTGCTTGTCTCACAGTGCCATCCTGGGCATGGCTACACAGAAGTAGGTCCCAATAAGTTCAGTGGGACCTCCTCCTTGGTAAGAACATAAGAACAGCCCCACTGGATCAGGCCATAGGCCCATCTAGTCCAGCTTCCTGTATCTCACAGCGGCCTACCAAATGCCCCAGGGGGCACACCAGATAACAAGAGACCTCATCCTGGTGCCCTCCCTTGCATCTGGCATTCTGACATAACCCATTTCTAAAATCAGGAGGTTGCGCATACACATCATGGCTTGTACCCCGTAATGGATTTTTCCTCCAGAAACTTGTCCAATCCCCTTTTAAAGGCGCCTAGGCTAGACGCCAGCACCACATCCTGTGGCAAGGAGTTCCACAGACCAACCACACGCTGAGTAAAGAAATATGGGTATGTGCAACCTCCTGATTTTAGAAGTGGGCTATGTCAGAATGCCAGATGCAAGGGAGGGCACCAGGATGCAGGGCTCTTGTTATCTGGTGTGCTCCCTGGGGCATTTGGTGGGCCGCTGTGAGATACAGGAAGCTGGACTAGATGGGCCTATGGCCTGATCCAGTGGGGCTGTTCTTACGTTCTTAAACTACAATTCCCAAGAGGTCTTGCAGGTCTTCTTGTTGTCTGGTGTGCTCCCTGGGGCATTTGGTGGGCCGCTGCGAGATACAGGAAGCTGGACTAGATGGGCCTATGGCCTGATCCAGTGGGGCTGTTCTTATGTTCTTAAACTACAATTCCCAGGAGGCCTTGCAGGTCTTCTTGTTGTCTGGTGTGCTCCCTGGGGCATTTGGTGGGTCGCTGTGAGATACAGGAAGCTGGACTAGATGGGCCTATGGCCTGATCCAGTGGGGCTGTTCTTACGTTCTTAAACTACAATTCCCAAGAGGCCTTGCAGGTCTTCTTGTTGTCTGGTGTGCTCCCTGGGGCATTTGGTGGGCCGCTGCGAGATACAGGAAGCTGGACTAGATGGGCCTATGGCCAGATCCAGTGGGGCTGTTCTTACGTTCTTAAACTACAATTCCCAAGAGGTCTTGCAGGTCTTCTTGTTGTCTGGTGTGCTCCCTGGGGCATTTGGTGGGCCGCTGCGAGATACAGGAAGCTGGACTAGATGGGCCTATGGCCTGATCCAGTGGGGCTGTTCTTATGTTCTTAAACTACAATTCCCAGGAGGCCTTGCAGGTCTTCTTGTTGTCTGGTGTGCTCTCTGGGGCATTTGGTGGGTCGCTGTGAGATACAGGAAGCTGGACTAGATGGGCCTATGGCCTGATCCAGTGGGGCTGTTCTTACGTTCTTAAACTACAATTCCCAAGAGGCCTTGCAGGTCTTCTTGTTGTCTGGTGTGCTCCCTGGGGCATTTGGTGGGCCGCTGCGAGATACAGGAAGCTGGACTAGATGGGCCTATGGCCTGATCCAGTGGGGCTGTTCTTATGTTCTTAAACTACAATTCCCAGGAGGCCTTGCAGGTCTCTTGTTATCTGGTGTGCTCCCTGGGGCATCTGGTGGGCCACTGTGAGATACAGGAAGCTGGACTAGATGGGCCTACGTCCTGATCCAGCGGGGCTCTTCTTATGTTCTTGTGCTCTACTGTAGCATAGCCAGAGGGGGTGGCAGCAGAGTACATTTTGCAGGTGCCGCAACATGTTGCGTAAGTGGCCCCTCCCATCTGTCTTCAGAGCCATTCCGGGCAGCAAAGGCAATGCCCAGGCAAAGGCAAGGCGCATCTAATCGCCCCTCTTGTCACGCTACTGGCAAGTCATGACTGAGCAATATACGAACGAAAGAAAACCAGGCCTGCCAAACAGGAGAGGAAGGACCAATGGCCGGGAAAGGAGAGGGGAGAGAGCCAAGCCGAGAGGACTGAGAGCGCTACTCACGCTGGAACGGAAGCCACCGTGAGGAACGCTGCGGGGGGGCCGAGGCCGGCCACGGGTGCGATGCTCCAGGCGGGTGCCCTCGGTTGGCAGGTCAGAGAGGGCTTCAAAGGAGGCGCTGCAGGAACGCGGGAACTGGGAGCTGCTGCTGGCCGAAGACATCCAGCCCAGCGGGGAGCCCCTGCTAGGGGCCAGCAGGTCTCCATCCTGCTCCGAGCCACCTGCAGGAGAGAACGTGTCTGAGACTGATGGGGACAGGCGCGCAGGTGACTTGAGAATGCAGGTTGATGGGAGAGAGGCTGGGGGATGGACGGACATGAATGGCGACGGACCCCCTATAATGTGCAGGGGACTTTCTGGGTGCACTGCCTCCTGTGGAACAGCCCTCTCCTTCCATAGCTCTGGGTTCTGTGGGGACCATCTCAGCTATAGGCCTAGCTGGCTGGAGCCGTTAGTCTGCTGACTCCAAGGCCCAGCTTGTAAGTCGCTTTGGGTGGAACAGACGGACAAGCGGAATATACGTCCATTGAATGCACCAGTACCTGAAAGCCCAGCCTCAGAGCTGCTCCTCCGTCTGAGCGACTTGCCTGCTGTGTGAGGCCAGTGCCTGAGCCATTTCCCCAGTGGCCGCTCTGGAACTTGACTCCTGCCTGCTCTGGACCGGCCCCCTGCTTCTGGCCCACTTGGACTGACAGCCAGTTCCCCCTGCTCCCAGAAACCAGCTGCCGCAGGTCCAGAACCTTACTGAGGCCCGAAACGGACCCAGGGATGTGCAAGGAGGCCTGCCTGAGCACAGCATTTGCCATCTCCAGAAGTCGCAGCACAATATCTAGTAGAGGGCTGCTGACCCCTTATTTTTGGGCCAAGGATCTGGATGCTCGGCAATGACGTCATCACACCATCACCGAGCGACTAGGTTACGTGGAGCTCAGTTTAGGAGGTGCAATTTGCCCCATGCCAGAGAGGGCATGGCAGAGCCACTTGCCCTGAGCAAGTGGTTTTGCTATGCCCTGTCTGGCATGTGGCATATTGGGTGGCAGGCTGTGCTTCCCAAGCTGAATTCAGTACACACTGGGTGACTTTGGGTGGCAGGCTGGATCTGGCCCACAAGCCGTAGGTTGTTGATCCCTTATCTAGGAGCTGAGGCTCCAGAAATGGAGCACAGCAGGATGCTGGAGCATCCCTCACCATGCAGCTTTTGCTGCCCCAAAGCAGAGCTTCCTCAGACAATGGCCAAGGTTGTTTCTACAGTCGAGGAGAGCCACCTCATTTTGGCTAAGCCTGTGCCTGGATGAGGTTTGTGCACAGAAAGATTGAAAACACAGAGCAGAAAGAGGGAAGATCTGTGCAGAAAGACAGAAGGTGCAGGTGGAAGGAGGACAGCCTGAGAGAGGGGACACGGCACTCACTGATGAAGGCCGAAGCAGGCCGGATTCGCCGGCAGTTCTTCTGCCTCTTGATGGCCATGGTGTCCTGAGACAGGGAGGCAAGAGATGTCAGCTGCCATTACCCAGGACGGTGCGGAGCTTCGGCCCACAGGTTCAGAAACTCCCCAGAGCCAGCTCTTAGGCACTTACAATGCTGGAGCCCAGCTCGTCGTCTGTGGTCTCCACGTGATCACGAGGCTGAAGTCTCCCTGGCTGCTCCAGGAGGGCCAGGTTGTCTTGCCCCCCCTCAGAGAGTCGGTGGAGGTGAGCGATGTGCTGGGCCTGCAGTGGAGAAGAGTGATGGGGAAGGAAGAGTTAAACCTGTTGACTGGAAGAAAGGAATGCACAGATACAGTAGTATAGCTAAAGCGGGGCAGCACAGTAAGTATTCAAGCACTTCGATGCACGATGGAAGCCAGGATTCCATATGCCCAAAAATCATATGTTCCCAGCCAACCTCTGATTGATATTGTGGGGTGCGGGTGGGGGGGTTGTACTTCTACAGTGGTGATGGGAAAGCACTTTGAATTTGCTCTGAGGGAACATCTTCTTTGCTATTATTCTGTATTTTCCAGAAGTGGTTGGTTGGCTGGTTGGCAACCTTCAGTCTCGAAAGACTATGGTGTAAGTCTACAGCACCTGGTATTCCCAAGCAGTCTCCCATCCAAGTACTAACCAGGTCTGACCCTGCTTAGCTTCTGAGATCAGACGGGATCAGTCATGTGTAGGGTAACAGTTGCCAGAAGTGAAATCGGACAAAAGGAGAATAAGGGTCTGGCCCTAGATGCATGGAGCTTCCGATGTCAGTGGCTGGCGAGGACAACAGTGTAGCCAAGCCATCTGGCACCCGGGGGCACAACATTTTTTAACACCTCTCTCCCGGGATTCAGAAGGCTTTAGAAAGGCACTACCGGTTTTCAGCAAAAACCGGAAATGCTTTTAAGAGTCCCCCTGAGGCTCAGGAAGGCTGCGCGTGGCCTCCCCAGACATAAGAAGGCTACCTTTTTCACCCCAGGTCCACCTGGGGGTGGTTGGGGGTTGGCACCCTCTCAAGGCTTGGTATCCGGGGCAAAGTAGCCCCCACTCCACTGGGTGAGGAGGAAGAGAGAAGGACGGTGCTGGGGGCTCACCAGATTCTTGTGGGCGTAGTACAACTCCTGCAACAGTTCTTCCACAATGGTGTTGGTGAGGTAGGACACCACCGAGAGCTTCACCTCGCTGGTCAGGGGTCAGAAGGCAAGAGGGTCAGAAGTCAAGAAGGCTCTCTCTCACACACACAGGCCTCCGGATCCTGCACCACATTCCCCCTTCGCTCAACCTGCTGGCACCTCACACGCGAATCCCACTCCAGAGTTCACCCCCTCTGGGGTTGCTCCCCACTTCCCCTCCAGTGCACACTTTAGCCCCATCCCCACACCCAACACATCTCACTTCAGCTTGTTCTGAATGTCCTGGCCGGCCTGTTCCAGCAAAGCTCCCCGGATGAAGTTTCGGGGGACGACAACACGCTCCGAAACGGCCGCCAACATCTTGCTATGCTCTTCGGCTGCCTGCACGGCCCGTGGGCACAGCTCCTGCGTCAGGGCTACCATGGACTCCAAGATCACCTGTTGAAGGGAGGACCAATAAGAAGAGCAGCGTGGGATACAGGCACTCCCATGAGGCGTGTCCACATGACGGCCTTTCTCTGAACCACACGCTTGCACGGTGTCTCTGAATTGAACACACACAGCCAGTGGTGTAGCTAGAGGGGGTGCAAAGTACTAAGTTTTGCAGACACCTGAACACATCGTGCAAGCGGCCCCTCCCCCTCCCCTCTGGAGCCATTCTGGGCAGTGCGAGCAAAATGGAGGCGTGTTCCACCTCTGTTTTGCCCCCACCGCCCAGAATGGTTCTGAAAGGGAGGGGTTGCTTGCACAGCACGTTCAGGTGCCTGCAAAACTTAGGGCTTTGAACCCCTCTAGCTACTCCACTGCGCACAGCAAGTTCTTATTCCTTCACTGTGCTACCCAGCTATGAAAAGGCAGAAGCAGTCTTTGCCTCAGCTGCCTTGGATGCTGCTCTGGGGTCTCTTGAGAACAGTCATATCTCTGAGGCAGGCCTGGCCCCACCGTGGCAAGACATCCCACCTCCCCCCAAAAGCAACCCCATGCTGAGGTTAGACTCAAAACCAGAATGACACAAAGAGCATCAACCTAACACTGACTGAGCCAGAGTGCCCCCTACTGGCAAGAAGACAGTTATTCTTGCAGGCAGTTCTGGTCACCACACCTCAAAAAGGGCATCTTACAACTAGAAAAGGTGCGGAAGAGAGCACCAAAATGATTACTGGGTATGTTCCAACTGGGACATCCCCCTTATGAGGAAAGGCTACAGTTTTTGGGGCTCTTCAGTCTAGGAAAAAAGCGCCGGGGGGAACATGATCAAGACATACAAAATTATGCAGGGGATGGATAAAGTGAACACGGGGATGTTTTTTTCCCATCTCACACTACCAGGGGACAGCCATCAAAAGTGAGTGTTGGGAGAGTCAGAACAGACAAAAGAAAATATTTCTTTACCCAGCATGTAATTAGTCTGTGGAACTCTGTGCCACAGGATGTGATGATGGCACCTGCCCTAGATGTCTTTAAAAGGGGATTGGACAGATTTCTAGATGAAACGTCCGTCACAGGTGACAAGCCAGGGTGGGTATGTGCAACCTCCTGGTTTCAGAAGTGGGCTATCTCAGAGTGCCAGATGCAGGTCTCTTGTTGTCTTGTGTACTCTCCGAGGCATCTGGTGGGCCGCTGTGAGATACAGGAAGCTGGACTAGATGGGCCTTTGGCCTGATCCAGCAGGAATGTTCATAAGATCAGAATGGCCCCACACAAATTCCTCTTTGTGTTACCTGCAGCTCTTTGTCCACCGCTTTTGACACTTCAGTGGCTACTGACTCCAGTCGATGCCGGACTGGCCCATCGCTGGCTAATATGTGTCCAAGCTCATACAAGCTGGGGAACAGCTGGAGGAGAGAGACCAGAAAAGGGGATTCACTGGCCTGCAGGCTGAAAAGGCACACTTGTGGAGACGTCTTGGACCTGATTCTAGATCCAAATGAGCAGGGAAAGGGAACAGTGGGGGGGGGATGTGAAGATGGTTGTTACAAGCAGCGGGGGGTGGGGGGATAATTCCATCCAGGATGAAAGAAGTTGAGCTGTGAGCTGGACACCCTATTTCCATGTGTGGAGGTGGAGGGCAGCAAAGATCACACTGCAGTGAAGAAACCACACTCTTTTGCACTGCTTGTTTACAGCCTGCCAAGGCACTGGGGAGAGGGCCACAGTCAACGGTAAAGCACGCGTCCCAGGTTCAGCCTCCAATAAAGAGGATCTCCAAGAGGAGAGTTACAGAAGATCTTTGCCCAAGGCGTCAGGAAGCGGCTGCAGGCCAACTAGACTGGACAACAGTCTGCTCAGAGGGGCCGTCGCTCAGCAGCCAAAGCATTCCATTCGCAGTCAGAACTGCCCCCTCCCCAGATGCTGCTCTGGGTTTCTCCAGCAGAAAGGATCCCAGACAGCAGGGCTGGGGAAGTTCTCTCCCTGCCCAAGGCCCTGGGGAGCCACTTCCAGTCCTCGGAGACACCAGTCAGCTCTAATTAAGCTGGGGACAAGCTTCAGGGATGGGCAGATGCAGAGGACATTCAGGACCAGTCGCTTTGTGCCCTGCATAATGGGTGCAGATTACACCCAGATTACACCCAGATTACACCCAGGGGAGGGCACACTGAGAGGGGGACAAAGAGGTGTAATGTACTGCCCCGGGGCAGCGATGTCACGGCATCATGTAACATTGTGATGTCACTTCAGGAGGACACTTCAGGAGTGCTCGATGCAGCGGCTCGATGCAGCAGCTTTGCACACCCTGTTCCTTCTCCTGTGGAGGCTGCCCTTTGAAGAAGAAGGAACAGGGACATGAAGCCGCCAGAGCTTCCTCCATAACTAGACCGGAGCCTGAGGGGAAATCATGCTCCTCTTTGACCACAGCACCCGGGGCAGGCGGGTCTCAGGCTCTACCCTAGTGACACCTCTGAAGGACAACAGCTGGGCAGCAAGAAGAATATTCTCTCACCGCCCTGGAATTCTTGGCCTCTTTCATGAGCTCCCGGGCATACAGCACCTCCTCCTGGACAGTGTCGGCTGAGCAGGCCCGCAGCACCCGCACTTCTTCCTGGACTCTCACGCAAAGGCGGCTCATCATCTGGGGAGAGGGAATAACACAGCTGTTACCTTCTGCTTTGCAGCCTCCCAGAGCCCCCTCCTTTGGCCTCAGACCAGGCAGCCAAAAGCGTGGCTCCTGCAGAAGAGAGCAGCATCCTGCCTGCAGGCCTGCGCTCTTCTGCCTGGGGAGGGAAGGAGCCTGTGGGGAGCCGCAGCTCCAGGCGGGCCGGGGGCAGGGCTGGGGTCTGTACAGGGAGATGGGAACGTTTACTTGCTCGGCGCTATTGGTGACAATTCCTTGGTGGAGGCGGTAGGCCTGCTCCTGGGGGTACTTCTGGGAGTGGTTGTTCCGGAGAAGGCACCACTGGATCTGAGGCAGAGAGAAGAGGCTCAGTCCAGCCCACCCTCACAAGGTTGTTGTGATCTTCAAAAGAAGGCCCAAAAGCGGAACCACAAGCCCCGCCCTGAGCTCTACCTAAGACATACACTCAATGGTTGGCAACCTTCAGTCTCGAGAGACTATGGTATAAGCCTACAGCACCCGGTATTCCCAGGCGGTCTCCCATCCAAGTACTAATCAGGCCTGACCCTGCTTAGCTTCCAAGATCAGATGAGATCCGGTATGTGCAGGGTAACAGTTGCTGCAATAAAATAATATTATTCATTCTAATATTATTAGAAGTATTGTTTGGTTTAATAAATTATTCTATGTCACTCCAGTGTCCCAGTGCTGGAAGGGAGATCCACAGGGGGCTCACCTTTTGCCACACCTCGTCTGTCCTCTCCGGGGCACTGCGGTAGGCTGTTGTGATGTCACTCATGGGGAAGGACATGAACTTGAGGGTGTAGTTGCTGCAAGAGAGGAAGTGGGAGACCAGCTGGCAACACACACACCGGCAAATGCGTGCACAAGTGGCTCTCATGCTCCTTCTAATAAGAAAAGACTGTGGGGGGGGGAAGGTGCATGAAATAGGATCTCTACAGGGTTTTACAGGCTTGTTAGAGGAAACTGAACACTTTCCACATGCGCTGCCTCCGATGCATCCTCGGCATCACCTGGCAGGACAAAGATCCAAACAACACAGTTCTGGAACGTGCTGGAATCCCTAGCATGTATTCACTGCTGAAACAGAGACGCCTGCGTTGGCTCGGTCATGTCGTGAGAATGGATGATGGCCGGATCCCAAAGGATCTCCTCTATGGAGAACTCGTGCAAGGAAAGCGCCCTACAGGTAGACCACAGCTGCGATACAAGGACATCTGCAAGAGGGATCTGAAGGCCTTAGGGATGGATCTCAACAAGTGGGAAACCCTGGCCTCTGAGCGGCCCGCTTGGAGGCAGGCTGTGCAGCATGGCCTTTCCCAGTTTGAAGAGACACTTGGCCAACAGTCTGAGGCTAAGAGGCAAAGAAGGAAGGCCCATAGCCAGGGAGACAGGCCAGGGACAGACTGCACTTGCTCCTGGTGTGGAAGGGATTGTCACTCCCGAATTGGCCTTTTCAGCCACACTAGACGCTGTGCCAGAACCACCTTTCAGAGCGCGATACCAGAGTCTTCCGAGACTGAAGGTTGCCAACAGTATTTCCTGAGCAGTAGGAAATGGCAAGTGGGGGGGTCAGGCCTGGCTGAGCACTGACGGGAAAATCAGAATGCTGAGCCTTTGGGGTTTGACCAACAGGCTCTGCTGACGTTCTCAACCAATGATTCATCACCACAGCCTCTTTATAAATGAAAAGAAATAGACTGCAGGTCACACTCACTTCTCCAGGGCCCGGGCGATGTCCTGAAAGCCTTGTGCCGTGGTATTGTTCCTGTCCCAGGAAATGCTCCTGAGGAGCAAGAGAGGCTGCCATCAGTCACCCCCTCTGGGGCGTTCCCTGTGAAGTCCTTTCCCACCCTCACTGCGGGGCCTCTTCCCTCCTGGGTCCTCAGACAGTGGCGCAAAGGCCTCCATCACAGGCAGCAGGCCTTATGCTCGGGCTCCTTGAAACCAAACCACCACACTCAGGGACAGCCAAACCGCTTGGTACTGCTAACCCACAGGGGAGGGCTGTCGGGACAGCAGGGGCTTCCACACCTCAGGGTGCTGTTGATCTGCAGGGCCTTGGACAGCATCTTGGCCCCAATGTCCTCCATGCAGTTCCCACTCAGGTCCACTTTGGTCAGGCAAGTGTTGCTGCCCAGGGCGTTGATCAGGATGCTGGTGCGGGTTTTCAGCCGGGAATCGGCCACCGAGAAAGACTGCAGGGACTTTGGACAGGAGAAAGGAAACGGGGCAGGGCCTTCTGGACTTTAAACGCCCAACAAAGCACATCAAGCACCACTTTGGATCGACTTCTGCTTCAGCCTCTGACGTGCCTCATTCCTGACCCCTTTCATACATTTGCCTCCCGTGCAATTTCTGTTTGCCCTCTGCAACGGATGGGGCAGGGCACCTGCTTTGCACATAGAAGGGGTAAGCAGGCCCAGTCCCCACCAGTAGCTCCATGTTAGGCTGGGAAAGACCCCTGCCCGATAACCTGTAGCGCTCCTGCCAGTCAATCTCCTCAATACTATCATCCAGACACTTCATTGCGCTTCTTCCTCAGCAGACTTTACAGACACTTCAGGAATGAGGACAGTGACAGAGCTAAGGTGGGGCAGGGGGGTACATTTCCCCGGGTACCAAGCCTTGAGGGGGTGCCAAGCTGCACCCCATATGATGGACTAGAGGCAAAAAAGTGGCCTTCTGAGTCTTGGGGAGGTGAGGCTCAGAAAGCTTCCTGGGGGCCTTCCAGTTTTCATGCCTCAGACCACCTCTAGGACATTGGGGGGGGGGATGTTAAACACTCCAGGGGGGTTAACATGGGGGATATTAAAAATTTTGTGCCCCAGGATGCCAGATGATGTAGCTATTCCACTGAAGGAGGGCAATTTAGATTGGGAAACAGCAAGTAAGAAGAGTTAAGCCCCCCTCCCCAGCACTGTTTCATCAGTGACATGAACAGCCCCCCCCCCCAGCTCAGAATAAATAACAAAAAGAGAGCGATCCGATCACACAGTCCTCTACATTCTGTCTCTCTCTGCCCTGGTGTCCCAGTTTGTCCCTCCCCACTGCACCCTCTCCCCAAATGTCTGCCGCGCACGGCAAGGGACTTACACAGTCTTCCTCTTGGATCAGCTGCACAATTTTTTGAAGGATTTCTTCTAAGGTTCTGGGAAGAGATAAAGGAAGATGCCACACTGAGGAACGAGAGCATCGGGAAAAGCAATGTCATGGAAAGGTTTTTTAAAAAACCTAGACACTGGTTCTAATAATAATAATAATAAATAATAACAGGTATTTATATACCGCCTTTCTTGGTCTTTATTCAAGACTTTATTCAAGGCGGTTTACATAGGCAGGCTTTATTAAATCCCTTATTAAATAGGGATTTTTACAATTTCAAAGAAGGTTCTTTTTTTCAAGAACGACTACATTCAAGGTGTTTCATTCCGATCTGGCTTCACATTCTGGCCTCCATCCTCCCACGCTCAGAGCAGATGGAATAGCTCGGCTCAGCTTGTCAGCTGCTTCAAGGTCGCACGGTGCCAGTGGCCTCGAACTGGCGACCTTGTGGATGTTATCTTCAGGCAGACGGAGGCTCTACCCTCTAGACCAGACCTCCTGCCCAATAATATCTTGTACATGAGGGTTTGCAGTTGTTGTTTGAACCCCTGCGGTTGTGATCTCAACACAGAGCAAACTCCACGTGAGTAGGAACTGGTTGGCGACCTTCAGTCTCAAAAGGCTATGGTATAAGCCTACAGCACCCAGTATCCCCAGGTGGTCTCCCATCCAAGTACTAACCAGGCCTGACCCCGCTTAGCTTCCAAGATGTGAATTTGCACTTCAAATGCCCCTCAGACTAAGGAGCCAGGTCAGGAGCTGATGCTTTAAAGGCCCAAGTGGAAGCCACTCATCCTTGAATCACTCATCCTGTTGCCACTCATTCCTTGAATCTGGCATTCAGAGGTAGCCTCCTTCTAAAACCAGGAGCATTCGCCTACGTTTTGCGCCCACTGCCCTGAATGGCTGCGGAGGGGAGAGGTTGCTTTCATGCCACGGTGAGGCTCCCTGCAAAACTGAGTGCTTTGTCCCCCCCTGACTGAGAGGCTGTACCCACCCGTCATGGCTTGTAACCTGTGATAGGCTTTTCTTCCAGAAATCTGTCCCATCTCCTAGGCAGAGGAGGGACGTGTTCGCTGCTCTCTGAGCGTTGGGAGAGTTAGAACCAACAAAACGTTGGTCTAGATTCCTTTAAAGTGGGATTGGACAGATTTCTGGAGGAAAAATCCATCCCAGGTTACAAGCCACGATGGGGAGGTGCAACTTCCTGGTTTCAGAAGTAGGCTATCTCAGAATGCCAGGTGCAAGGGAGTGGGACCAAGCTGCAGGCATCTTGTTGCACTCCCTGAGACATCTGGTGGGCCAGTGTGAGATACAGGAAGCTGGACTAGATGGGCCTTTGGCTTGATCTAGCAGGTTCTTATGCTTTCATATGATCCACAGGGGTGGGTGTGAGGCCGGGAGGCTGTGCTCACAGCACCCAGGGATGGGGCTTACCCACCGGGATTTCACATTGAAGTTCCTTCCCAGCCAGAGGTGCTTCAAAGACTTGTTCTTTCCAAGGACCGGGACCAGCGTCAGCAAGTCTGCATCAAAGCCTGAAACAAAGAGAAGACTTTGGCAGGAGAAGGCAACGCGACTGCCAGGCTCAAGGGCTGCCGATGTACACGCAGACTCACCGTTGTCGGAAAGGTCTAGGCTACTCAAGGCGCTTATTCCAGGCATCTGCTCCTGAAGCACCTGGGCCCCAGGGGAGCGCAGCTGAGTGGGGGGGGGGGGGGAAACAGAGAGAGAGAGAGAGACTCAACACTAAGCACAAGGAAATAGAAGAAGGCTGGTGGAAGAGGCTTGTTGTTAAACTCAGAAGATGTGGGCTTCTCTGGAGCAAACCATCTTAGGAGCAGCTCAGTTCCCAACTCCTTCTATGTGAGAAGACTGGTGTTGGATTGAAAGAGAAAATGGCCCATCCTGTCACATCCACAGCACAGCAGAAGCTCAGGCCTTTTCCCTACCTAGGTATCTCCATGGGAGAAGTCAGGGGACACCGAATAAGGGTCTAAGGCAGGGGTGCCCAAACCCCGGCCCTGGGGCCACTTGCCTCTTAATGCGGCCCTCAGGGAGCCCCCAGTCTCCAATGAGCCTCTGGCCCTCCAGAGATTTATTGAGCCCGCACTGGCCCGACACAACTGCTCTCAGCATGACGGCCAACTGTTCGACCTTTCGCGCGAGCTGTGGAACAGGGCTCCTACCACTGCTTGTTGCTTCATGTCTGTGATGCAGCAGCGGCAGCAAAGCAAAGGCCAGCCTTGCTTTGTGCAAGGCCTTTTATAGGGCTTGAGCTATTGCAAGACCTGCACTTATTCATATAAGTTCATCTTTAATATATTCATTTATGTAAACTTATGTAAATTTATTCACATTTTAAATGTGAATTAATTCTTTTTTTCCCCTGGCCCCCAACACAGTGTCAGAGAGACAATGTGGCCCTCCTGCCAAAAACTTTGGACACCCCTGGTCTAAGGCTACAATTCTATCCATACTTTCCTGGGCGTGAGACCTGTTGACTATAATGGGATTTACTTCTGAGCAGACATGCATAGGATTGGGCTCTCAGTCTCCAGAAACAGTTTGCACCCTGCCTCTTCTTCATCCACGGTGGGCACCAGCAACAAAAATATTAAGCAAGAGCCATGGTGGAGCCCAACGTCCCCTGTCTTATCTTGTGCAGAACTCCCATTGCTGGATGGATTCCTAAGGCACTATCAAACCTGCAAAGCGCTTATCGTTGTCCCCAGTTGCATAGCTGGGGGGGTTATGTTATGTGGGGGATGGCAATGCTGTTCCCGCAGCAGACACTGGGGTCCTGCCCAACCCACGGGGGGGCCTCAGAATGTCACTTCTGGGTTTTAAGGCAAAACTGGAAGTGATGCTTTAAGGCCTCAGAACACTCTCCAGATGCAACTGAAACACAGCTCTGGTTACATCAGGAGGGGTACACGTAAGGGGGTACCCCAGGTCAGGAGGTGGCCCTGGAAGGTGTGCCCCAGGTGTGCCCCAGGCACTCTTTCCAGCTATGCTGCTTGGTTGTTCCCATTTTATACAAAAGGAACAGAGGCTGAAAGAAAGTGGCTTGATCAATACTGCACTACCCAGTGAGTTTGAAGAGAACAAAAGGTTGGAACTCTCTTCTGCATCATTAGTTTTGCTAGAACCATCTTGCTCTGAGTACCAACCAGGATAAATGAGCAGGAAACAGATCAGGAGCCCCTACTCCCTCATATTACTCCTCCCTTCCATGGTCCCTTTAGACCAGGGGTTAGCAACCTACAGCCCACGGGCTGGATTCAGCCGCCACCCAAAGTTATCTGGCCTGCTCTGAGCTAGGTTTCCACAGCACCACTTCACTTCAGTAACCCGGAAGTTTAGTTATGACATGATGATGCCTTCTCTGAAAAGGTCCTTTTGTCGGAAAAGGTTGCCCACCTTTGTTTGAGATAAAACAGGAAGGGCAGGACACATTGGGAGCCTTCCCAGCTCTTTCTGAACTTCCTAATTTGTTTAAAGAGACCATGAGACTAAGTAGCAAGGTGAGGGGTCCTGGTTGCTGCCTTCTATGTGGTTTTTTTTTCCAGTGGGGCCCTGCTTGGAAATGCCACTGGATTGCTCCTTTTGACCCCCTCCTAACCGGCTGGACAAGGAAGAGAAGGGTGGCCATGGCAGCAGCAGTGGGAGGCGTGAATTTTGTGCACCTCAGGCGTGACTTGCCCTTGGACCAGGCCTGCCCTGCAGGGCTCCACCTAGGTGGAAAAGCTCATCAACGCAACACAATAGGGTTGCCCCATCCATCCGGCCAGGCCAGGGGCAGCGGCCAGGAAGAGGGCCTTCTCGGTGGTGGCCCCCGAACTGTGGAATACCCTCCCCTTAGAACTGAGAACTGCTCCCTCATTGCTAACGTTTCGGCGTGGACCGAAGACCTTTTTATTTCAAAAAGCTTTTAATTGTTGACCGGCTGGCTGGCGTTCTTGCTTTTTATATGAAAATCCACGGGGTTTGTTTGTTTTTAGATTTTTTAATTATTGTAAATTGTTTTTTAATGTTGTATTTTTAAGGTGCTGTAAGCCACCTTGTGTGCCTGTTGGGCAAAAAGGCAGGGTATAAATTAATAAAATCATCATCATCATCTTCGCATTACCTCACATCCACTCAAGTCCAAGTGGAGTTCACTGAGGTGGGTGTTGGCCGACAGGCCTTGGAAAAGAGACCTGAATGAGGAAAATCAGAAAAAGAAGCCTGATTAGAAAGTAAGCAAAATCTCCTCAGGACTTGCCCAGCATTTGGACTTCCCCAAGCCAGATCACATCCCAAAGGAGCCTGCTCCTATTCTTGCCATGGCAGACATACTACTAACATCAACTCCTTCCCCAGGAAGAAAATAATACATCCTTCTCTGCACACCAACACCTCACTTAAAGGAAGATCTCTGCTGATGCCCATCACACAAATGCCAAGCGATGAACTCTCCCGGCCCTGTCAAGACGGCCCCCTCAAAAGTGCTCCAGAAATTGAAGTTTTGTCACATGTGCCAATGACTCCTCTTGAGAAATTGCTAGGCTAGTGCCCAATGAACAGCACCTTCCCAGGGTGCCCAGAGAGGAAGGGAAGTTGCCCTGGTCGTTCGTGTAGTTCCACCAACCACTTTCTCAACACAGTGAATCCCACCCAAGCGACCTTTTTCTCAGCTGAGTTTGCCAGAATATCCACACACTGGAGCTAAGAAATGCCAGCAAGGCTGGAGCAGGAAATATATATTTACTCCGATGCAAATGCCACTGCTACAGAACAACACAGAACAACTGCTCAAGTTTGGTTATCTTATAGCGTGCCCCTTAGAAACACTTCCCTCATCACAATGTATAGTACACTCTGGATTCTAGTTGATGGCAGTGCTATTACTGGGTGCAGTGGGGGAGTAGCGGCTGGTGGCTGGACCTCGGGCCCTTCCAGCATTGCAAAAGCGAACACAAGGAACACACCTCACACATCCCTATCTTCCTAGCAATGATGAATTATCAGCAACCCAAAACATACTTCAGACTCGGGTGGGGTGGGGGGGGGAAGCTTAACCATCAAAGAATAACCGCTCTCAAAACTCACACTAAAAATTCTACCAAGGCATCCCCCAAATCAAATGAGGGGCCAAATGGAAGCAGTGATTTATCAGAAAGGAGGGGCTATCTCTGGATAGGCAGGGACAATTGGAATGCATGGGACTTGCCGACAGACCTGACAGAGCGGGAGAGGACCACTCAGGTTGACCAACCAGAAAAACAGCATCCTCTAGGTTCTCTGTTGTTTTTTGTGGCCGCAGCAGGGAGCAGAACAGACAACATACACACACACTCACCGTAATGCCTCCACAGGCATTTTGATACTGGACAGGTTCACATAGCTGAGAGAATACGCGGTGCAGAAGAACTGCTTAAGGGAAGGCTGCAGTCCCTTTCCTTTCCTGCAGAAAAAGGAGACAGCGTTAGGAAAAATGCAGCCTTGCTTCCTCTGAGTGACAGGCAGGAGACCCAACAGCAGCTGGGCCTCTCCGAAGGAGGTGCTGAGGTGGGGAGAGCACGAGAGAGGCCAGCTCCTTCCTTACCGGTGGGAGAAAGTGTTCCGTGCGAGGTTGAGGTAGCTAAGCCGTGGGCAGCAGCCGTGCAACAGTGCCCCGAACAACTAGAGGGGCAGACAGAGAAAAGAGTGAATGACCGACTTGCTCCCTGAAACCCGAGTCACCACTGTCTCTTCCACCCTTGGTTCCATGATGTGGGGGACCTGTTGTCCACAACACTCCCCACCCATCACCCTGAAGAGTGCGGCTCCCCTGAAACCTTACTGCATCCACCGCACAGTCCGTGGAAGATAAGTCCAGGTGAACCAGTGCGTTTGGCTGGGCCAGGAATGAATACAAACCCTGCAAAAGGGAAAGGAGAAAGAAAAAGGTCAGCAGAGGGGCTGAGCAGGAAACAGAGAGGACTCCAGGCCTAGAGAGGAAAGCCCTCAGGTGCACTCTCGCTACTGCACAGAGGCCTCTGGACCCAAGTCTCCCCACACTAGATCAGGCCAAGGACACATCTACCTCAGCACCTGGTTTACAGCTACCACCTTGCTTTTCCTGGCATAGTTCTGGTGTCTTTAACAACAGGGAATCAAACCCAATCTCAGCCTGAAGTCAAAAGCCAGTTCAGAGAGGGCTTTTCCAATGAACTGAATGGAACCAAATCTCTTGGTTCCCCCAAATTTGAACCAGACTGAACCACAAAGCAGGGTCAGCCCATCCATGAGGCCAATTGAGAAGGTCGCCTCAGAGAGCCAGATCTCAAACCTGGCCTGGTGTCTAACTCAGTAAGCAAGCCCCATCTTAAAGTTACTGTCTGAATTGGAACAGAACCAGAGAATTAAAAGATACTCATAAATACTGAACAGGACCTGAACTGAATCCCAATTTTTAATGCTGCCACTCTCCGTTTAACAGCTGTGGAGACTGGTCCACAGGCGACTCATCTAAGCTTAGAAAGCCACAGCTTCGTAAAGGCGGCATCTTCATGAAGTGCTGACCACTCACTCACATTGGCCTCCTCTGTCCCCAGCAGCCCTGGATTCTTGCTCAGGTCAAGATGGCGGAGGGAACTGGTGAAGGCCGGGTTGGCACCAAAGGTCTGGCACAGAATGGCAAGTCCTGGGGAAGAGAACACAACACAACACCCAGGTCATCACCCTCAGCCATTTCTGCTGCAGCTCTTCCAGTATCTGGTCACCTTTGCTTCATTCACAACTTCTTGTTGGCAACCTTCAGTCTCGGAAGACTCTGGTATCGCGCTCTGAAAGGTGGTTCTGGCACAGCGTCTAGTGTGGCTGAAAAGGCCGATTCGGGAGTGACAATCCCTTCCACACTGGGAGCAAGTGCAGCCTGTCCCTGGTCTGTCTCCCTGGTTATGGGCCTTCCTTCTTTGCCTCTTAGCCTGTTGTCTTGTTCTTCTTAGCCTGTTCTTCTTGTCTGTTGGCCAAGTGTCTCTTCAAACTGGGAAAGGCCATGCTGCACAGCCTGCCTCCAAGCGGGCCGCTCAGAGGCCAGGGTTTCCCACTTGTTGAGGTCCACTCCTAAGGCCTTCAGATCCCTCTTGCAGATGTCCTTGTATTGCAGCTGTGGTCTACCTGTAGGGCGCTTTCCTTGCACGAGTTCTCCATAGAGGAGATCCTTTGGGATCGAGCCATGTGGGAAAAGAGGTGCTTGCTTTTAAGGGCTGTCAAATACAAAGGAAGCCCTGGCTCCTGTGCCATGCAGGGATGTACAGAAGAGAGAGACCTTTAGTGAGTGTTACGCTTCTCACCTCTGTGGTGACATGACAATCAAGACAATGAAGACAATGAATGGAGGAAGGCTCAGCTTAGCAGACAGAGCTCCATGCACGGAAAAAGCCCATCCACCCACCCAAGCTTCCTACCTCAATTTTCAGCATCGCCCTAGGTGCTCGGAACCCAGAAGTAATTGGTGGTGATGTCATCGCCTCTTACTTCTGGGTACTGAGCTCTGCACCTGCAATAGGTAAGTTTGGGGATCACTGGCCTCAGCCTATGGACTGGGGAGACCTGGATTAAAATCCCTGCTCAAACATGATGTGCATTGGGTGTCCTTGGCCCAGTCATAAGAACATAAGAACAGCCCCACTGGATCAGGCCATGGGCCCATCTAGTCCAGCTTCCTGTATCTCACAGCGGCCCACCAAATGCCCAGGGAGGACACCAGATAACAAGAGACCTCATCCTGGTGCTCTCCCTTGCATCTGACATTGCCCATTTCTAAAATCAGGAGGTTGCGCATACACATCATGGCTTGTACCCCGTAATGGATTTTTCCTCCAGAAACTTGTCCAATCCCCTTTTAAAGCTGTCCAGGCTAGACGCCAGCACCACATCCTGTGGCAAAGAGTTCCACAGACCAACCACATGCTGAGTAAAGAAATATTTTCTCTTGTCTGTTCTAACTCTCCCAACACTCAGTTTTAGTGGATGTCCCCTGGTTCTGGTGTTATGTGAGAGTGTAAAGAGCATCTCCCTATCCACTCTGTCCATCCCCGGCATAATTTTGTATGTCTCAATCATGTCCCCCCTCAGGCGTCTCTTTTCTAGGCTGAAGAGGCCCAAACGCCGTAGCCTTTCCTCATAAGGAAGGTGCCCCAGCCCCGTAATCATCTTAGTTGCTCTCTTTTGCACCTTCTCCATTTCCACTATGTCTTTTTTGAGATGTCACACTCTTCCTCTCTGTCTAACCTGCCTTTCAGGATGCTGGGAGGATAAAAAGGGGGACGCAGACTACATATGCTACTCTGAGCAACCTGGAGCTTAAGAAGTTAATCAATACTATACCTTTAGCAGTGATACTGGTCTTGGAAAGGCAAAGCTTGCTGAGGCCTTTAGGGAAACACAGCAGCTGCTGGCTCAGGGCACTGAGGCCTGTTGTGGGGGGCAGAGAAACAACATGGGGTGAATGCAAACCGTTGAGGGTCCTCTTCCCCACTGGGCACCCTTTTCAGAACTGACTGGGCCAGGTGGCCAAAGCTCACCTTTGTCCTCTAGTGGGTTGTGGGAGAGCGTGAGGACATGGAGGGCCGTGTTTGGGTTCTCTGCCAAAACACAGGCAAGTTTGAGAGCGAAATCTCTGCAAGGAGAGAGAGGAATGGTGAGGCAGCCCCATGGGCAGAATGCTAACAGTGGGGAATAGCAGTACCTACAGGGCCAGGGACCCTAAGCAGGAGAAGATCAAATGCAAGGCAGAGAAAAATCAAAGGGACGTTTCCTGCAATTGAAAATTAAGAAATCCAAACGTCTCAAAATGGGGTTCCAAGTATGAAAAAAGTCCACCAGCTGGTTTTCCTGAGAACCACAGAACTGAGCGTGCAACTTAAGGCAGTTACAGACGGGGCCTCTGTGGCACCCCACGGCGCAGGTCCACAATGCTGCCCCCTGCATCACACCACGCCCCCCCCCACTTACCTAACCGCATGGAGCCTTGTGCAGTGTTTGGGAGTGCTCCAAAAGCCTTCTGAGGCATCCAGTGCTCTCTTAAACACTACTCCTTAGTGCTGAAGAGTGCTCTGCAGGCCTCAGAAGGCTTTTGGAGTGCTCCCAAAAGCTGCGCAGGGCTTTGTCTGCCTGTGGCAAGCAAAGGCAAAGGTGAAGGCGGCATGAGAGGCCCACCACTGACTTGAGGGTTGCTACCAAAATCTGGCTAAAAAGTGTCTGCGGGAACGGAAACCGTCTTCTCCAACCTGGCATCAGCACCAACCCTTGCCAACTTTAAACGGGAAGTTCACATTCTAGCACAGGCTCACGCTTTTAACCCTGCGTTGTCCAGGACCAGCTCCTCCAGGTGATGGGATTTGCTCACAGTGTGCAAGACTTGCTCAGCTACCTCGGAGCCCTGCAAAGAGAAGAAAAAGCAAGGTGAGGAAAGTGTTACCAGGGCGTGCGTGTGTGCACGACACGTGTGAGGCTAGGGCTGCACTGCAGGACCGAATGCAGCAACTGCTAAGGCCAGCCAGAATCTGCACCTTTAAGAGAAGGAAAAACTCTGCCAGAAATGGCTTTTCTATACATTGCAGCTCCATGATAGGAAAAGCTGCACTGGATTAAATTCTCCATCCTCTACAACTCAGGTGCTCTTAAAGGACCCCTCCCAGGGTCTAGGCCTGGCAACAAAAAACAAGAGGCCTTAGAACCAGGGGGTGCCACTGGCCTCTCTGACCTGTACAGCAGTGGTTCTCAAGCTTTTAGCATCAGGACCCACTTTTTAGAATGAGAATCTGTCAGGATCCACCGGAAGTGATGTCATCACTGAAAGTGACATCATCAAGCAGGACCATTTTTAACAATCCTAGGCTGAAATCCTACCCACACTTACCCAGGAGTGACTATCATTGTTAAAAGCAAACACATAGTAGCCTGTTAAGATCTGTAATATTTGCCCAAGTCTAATATATTAAAAACAAAATATTAAAATGAATGGGGACCCACCTGAAATTGGCTCGCGACCTACCTAACGGGTCCTGACCCACAGTATGAGAAACACTGCTGTACAGGACTGAGAAACTTGCCATGATCTGGCAGATTTCACTTTTCCCAGCCCTAATATCTGGTCTCAGCCGAGAACAGGAACCCTCTTTTAAGTGCCTGACACATTGCTTGATATGCATGTGAATGTGCAGTTGGGTGCATTTCAGGTGAGCGCAACTCAAGCCCATCTCGGGGCCCTTTGAACTGAACTGAGGCTGGGAAGCCTCGGGTCCACAAGCCTTGGGGAGAAGGCCAAACCCTGGTTCCTCAGAGCAACCACCATCACCCCACTCCAGCCACCTGCCTTTCTGGGAAATTCCGCAGCCAGCTGCACCACGCTGTGGTCCACGGATCTGAATCTGTAAGTCGGCCACATTTTGGCAGCTTCCTGACTTTGGAGTAGACACTTGCGACATTACCAGCCTCGGCTTTTACAGTTTAAGTGGAGCTAGAAATTAGCCCCAGTCCTCCAGCACAGAATTTCTCCTAATCCATCTATTAAGAATCCCAAGGAAGAGCTCTGCTGCCATGTGACATCAATGGCATAGCTAAGGGGATGCCAGGGTGGGGGTCAATTGCCCCAGGTGCCATGCCTGTGCGGGTGTCAGGGGAGGTGCCTTTCTGTGACCTTTCTGTGGCCCTCAAAATGTCTACTGGAGGCCTTAGAAAGGCACTTCTGGTTTTCTCCACCCCGAACGGAGACACACCAGGATAACCCGGGGGGGACGTACCAGCCGCAAGTCCTTACAGTAGAGCTTCGTGAACCACTGGTTGTACGCCAAGGCAGCCACGATCAGTGCAAGGTCTCTGTGAGGGGGGGGAGGAAAAGTGGGGGAGAGTTAGGGGGAGGGAGGGGGATTTACAACAACCCCTCCCCACCAGATGATCTCCTTGCATCATTTGCACAATAGATGTGTTCCACTGTCCTGGAACACAGGGGTGACCTGAAAGAAACTGGGGTGAACTTGGGAGGAGGAGATGCGGAATTGATAGAAAAGGCTGAAGTAACAACAGTGGTGTAGCTACAGGGGGTGGGGTGATAAGTA
>NC_089825.1:127793809-127843809 GCF_035046505.1 Tiliqua scincoides
TACCATTTGTTGGATTTAAGGATTGTAAAAAAAAAAAAAAAATTAAGCGGATGCTCAACAGTTTTGCTGTAAAACTGAATGACAAGACTTAAGCTTTTAAAACACATTCCACCAAACTCAGTTCTAAATACAAATGTGGAGATCAGGACAAACTTGGATTTCAAACACACCTTCCTATTTCCAGGTCATTGAAAGTTGCCTTTCAGTTTCCAAACATCAAGGTGTGAGAATGGATGAATTTCCAAGTCAAAGGACGCATCTTCCAGGAAGCAGGGCCATTTTGGAAAGTTAAGCAGCGCCTAAATATCCTTCGGATTAGAAATCCTAGCTTTTTAACCTCACATGCCTGGGTCAATGCTTATAAGGATTTTATGCATTTGAAGTCTGTACCTGGGCAATGAAAATGCATTCTGGGGCTATGGTTGGTTGGCAACCTTCAGACTCGAAAGACTATGGTATAAGCCTACAGTACCTATTCCCAGGCAGTCTCCCATTCAAGTACTAACCAAGCTTGACCCTGCTTAGCTTCCGAGATCAGACGTTTGATCAAATTAAGTCCAGACCAGGCACACTTTGTTATGGATCTAAAATGAGAGATTGGGCTCACAACCTTGTGCAAATCACATTCTCTGATTTAGAACCAGGTATGGCAGGAACCAAGAGCACAATCCTAACCAGGCCTACTCAGAAGTAAGTCCTATTTTGTTCAATGGGGCTTACTCTCAGGAAAGTGTAGTTAGGATTGCAGCCTAAGTGTAGAAGAATGGAACTCTGTTTATGCCTAGTGAAATTGTCTTAGGGCGCAATCCTAACCACTTATGTCACTGCTTTCCAGCACTGGCATAGCGGTGGAAATGGGACGTGTGCTGCATCCTGCAGTTGGGTGTCACTCACGGGGGCCTCCTCAAAGTAACGGAATGTTTGTTCCCTTACCTTGGAGCTGCACTGCCCTTATGTCAGTGCTGGAAAGCACTGACATAAGGGGTTAGGATTGCGCCCTTAATCACGTCTTTGCTAACTTCTGGGAGCCGGACTCAAAAACAGATTTTGGGAGCTCAGATTCATCCACTACAGATAAACCAATCTATTTTCTTGTGTTAAGTAACTTTCTAGGCTCCAGCCAAGCAGGATGACAGAGTCGCTGGTGCACGGGCTTTGCTCAGAATGCCTGGGGGGTAAACTGAGGCCACCAGGCTTTTCTGCCTGGTGTGAGCGGAGAGAGGGAGAGCCAGCCCTGGCTGCGTCTGCTGGGAACTGGGGTGAAGCATTGGAGGCGACAGGCTTGGCAGAGAGATGGATTGTCCCTGACAGCTGAGGAAGGGCAAACCCACTTCAGTGAGGGAAGGGAACAGGGCTCCAACCCTCACCCAGTTGACCTCAAAACAAATGTTGTAACGGACTCACAGCCCAGGAAGATCTCAGCTCTGAGATGCCCTAAGATTACTGTGGCCAACAGACTGCCTGGTCCATTGTCCAAATGCAGAGTCTATCCAGACCACCCTGCACTCCAAGTGGAAAGCAGGTGTATAGCAGGACAGTGTAGCCAGGCTGCTGAGAAAGACTGCTTGGGCAAACCTCAGAGAGGTTCTCCTCCCCAATCTTCTGCTTCTCACAGTGGACAGCCTGCAGGAAGCCCCAAACCTGGCAGGCAGGCAACAGCCCTCCTGTGTCATTCGTCCCCAGAAACCGTGCATCTGACTGCCCCTAAACATGGAGGCTCCATTTCTCTCACAGCCAGCAGGAACCTGAAGAAAGCTGGCTTTCAGAGATGACTGCTCATGGGTCATGGCAGGCATCCATATAGAGGAGACAGCACCTTATGTGTAAGGAAGGACAGGGAGTGCTACATGGCACCTGCCTGAAAGTAGTTATAGTTTAAAAAAAATTGAAGAAACAATCTGTCACCCAAGTAATTGGAACGCTTTTTGAGTTATTCTTATCACCTCATCTAGCTAACCAATCTGCTAAATGCTGCAGCTCCAAATAGACATAGCCTCTGACTGAGACATACAAAATTATGCAGGGGATGGACAGAGTGGATAGGGAGATGCTCTTTACACTCTCACATAACACCAGAACCAGGGAACATCCACTAAAATTGAGTGTTGGGAGAGTTAGGACAGACAAGAGAAAATATTTCTTTACTCAGCGTGTGGTGTCGGTCTCTGGAACTCCTTGCCACAGGTTGTGGTGATGGTGTCTGGCCTGGATGCCTTTAAAAGGGGATTGGACAAGTTTCTGGAGGAAAAATCCATTATGGGGTACAAGCCATGATGTGTATGTGCAACCTCCTGATTTTAGAAATGGACTGTCAGAAGGCGCAGATGCAAGGGAGGGCACCAGGATGCAGGTCTCTTGTTATCTGGTGTGCTCCCTGGGGCATTTGGTGGGCCGCTGTGAGATACAGGAAGCTGGACTAGATGGGCCTATGGCCTGATCCAGTGGGGCTGTTCTTATGTTCCCCACCCTGCAAAGCAAACACAGTTGGTCACCTCAGGTTTGGGAGTCAGGGACATGCAGTGTGGGGGCAGCAGGTGAGGCAGAACTGGCCCACTGGAGTACTTTGAAAACTGCCACCACCGCCATGCTTGCACACTTCACGTGGAAGGTGGGCAGTTTTCGAAGGACTTCAGGGGGGTGGCTCTGCCTCACCTGCCACCCCACATGCACACCGCTGCTGGGATTAGAGGAATTCTGTTCCTGAGGAGAAACCTCTCTGAAGTCTGAAACCTTTCTTCTCAGACATTAACCACCATCTCATTCAGACCCCTTCCTCAGCTCATTCTCTTGGAAGAGATCCAGGTCCCTGTGGTTAAGATTACAATATCTGAGTGGCTTCTTACGCCTCGGCACTGAAATATCTGTTGTCCCTGGTCAATTTCCCATCTTGAGGAGACTGACACAGAAGGGGAGAGAGAGAGAGAGAGAGAGAGACGAGAGAGAGAGAGAGATGAGAGAGAGAGAGAGAGAGAGAAACACAACTTGGCCACAAGTGCTGATATGATAAAGGATGCTGGCAAAGGCCAAGAGACGTTGAAGGGAAATTCCATTTACTTGCACTGATGGGCACTGTGCCATTTAATGGTCAGTTTCCCCTACTGAGGTGGAAACTGTAAGGCAAAGTCGCTTTTCAGCTGGCTATACCGTCATGACCCCCACCAATGGACCCATGGGATCTATGTAGGATAACAAGGCCGCTGAAACTATCTTGACTATTGTCAAATACCTGTGTTGTGTTGGCAACCTTCAGTCTTGAAAGACTCTGGTATCGCGCTCTGAAAGGTGGTTCTGGCACAGCGTCTAGTGTGGCTGAAAAGGCCAATCCGGGAGTGACAATCCCTTCCACACTGGGAGCAAGTGCAGTCTGTCCCTGGTCTGTCTCCCTGGCTATGGGCCTTCCTTCTTTGCCTCTTAGCCTCAGACTGTTGGCCCAAGTGTCTCTTCAAACTGGGAAAGGCCATGCTGCACAGCCTGCCTCCAAGAGGGACGCTCAGAGGCCAGGGTTTCCCACCCTGTTTGAGGTCCACTCCTAAGGCCTTCAGATCCCTCTTGCAGATGTCCTGGGGGGGGCAAAGCAGTAAGTTTTGCAGGGAACCTCCAAGAGGTCCCTGTCTGTCCCCTTCAGAAGCTCTGTTCATGCCAAGCTCTGTTCACTGTTGGCAACCTTCAGCCTTCAGAATGTATGGATGGCTGCAGTTGTTGTTGTTGGCAACCTTCAGCCTCGAAAGACTCTGGTATCGCGCTCTGAATGGTGGTTCTGGAACAGCGTCTAGTGTGGCTGAAAAGGCCGATTCGGGAGTGACAATCCCTTCCACACCGGGAGCAAGTGCAGTCTGTCCCTGGTCTGTCTCCCTGGCTATGGGCCTTCCTTCTTTGCCTCTTAGCCTCAGTCTGTTGGCCAAGTGTCTCTTCAAACTGGGAAAGGCCATGCTGCACAGCCTACCTCCAAGTGGGACGCTCAAATACCATAACAGTCCTTATTGGCATGCCTGGTCAGTTGGTTTTCAATGTAGAAGGTTTTCACTAGTGAGATGCTGGGGCATAGGGTGACATCACCATGAACCTAGAGAGAATGGTGGCCAATGGTTTGTTTTCAGTTTTCAACTGGTGAGTCAGGGTAGTGTGTTACTCTCATTTTTCTGCTTTCATGACTGAAACTTCTCTGTCAGCCCCACTTTACTGAGCTACCAATCCCACTATTCCCTTAGAAGAAACCACATAAGAACAAAGAGGCTTGCTGAATCAGGCCAAAGGCCCATCTAGTCCAGCTTCCTGAATCTCACAGTGGTCTACCAAATGCCTCAGGGAGCACACAAGACAACAAGAGACTTGCATCCTGGCTTCCTCCTTTGCACCTGGCATTCTGAGGCAGCCCACTTCTAAAATAAGGAGGCTGCACATACCCACCATGTCTTGTAGCCTCTGATGGACTTTTTCTCCATAAATCAGTCCAACCCCCTTTTAAAGGCATCCTGTGGCAAGGAATTCTACAAATTACATGTTGGGTAAAGAAATACTTTCTTTGTTTCAAACTCTCCCAACACTCAATTTTAGTGGATGTCCCCTGGTTCTGGTGTTATGTGAGAGTGTAAAGAGCATCTCTCTATCCACTCTGTCCTTCCCTGCATAATTTCGTGTGTCTTAATCATGTCCCCCTCAGGCGACTGTCTTCTAGATTGAAGAGCCCCAAACGCTGTAGCCTTTCCTCATAAGGAAGGTGCCCCAGACCAGTAATTATTTTGGTCTCTTTTCCATTTCCACTATATCTTGTTAGCCTGTGCAGGGCGTAAGGATTCATATTCAAGTTTTGGCTCAGACAGGTTTAGACATCAAACCACTTTCCAGCGCCAACACTAAACCAGCCTTTAACCTCCCTGCTTCCCCTTCCACCTCCAGAACCAATTTTTCAACATGAGAACAACTACAGCTCCAACTACACTCTGCAACCTGGAAGTTCTTTCCCTTTCCCACCTGATCCTAGGTCCTGGGCTATTCCACTCCCTCAGCCAACAGACTTGACACGCTCTGTGGCACTCTGGTGTTAGGACAACACATGTCCAGGGCTAAACTCTGGTCAGTTCCCAGTTTCAACTAAGCCGTGGCTCACCCAACTGGCCCTGAGGAGTTGCCCTTCTAGGTCAGAGGAGAAGATGCCTTATTAATTTGGATGATGAGGATTAACATACATCCTTGATGCCACATATATCCTTTATGTCTCTTTTAATGAGCATTAATGAATGTAGGATACAGTACAACCACCTAATACAGCAATTTTAAGAACATAAGAACAGCCCCACTGGATCAGGCCATAGGCCCATCTAGTCCAGCTTCCTGTATCTCACAGCGGCCCACCAAATACCCCACGGAGCACATCAGATAACAAGAGACCTGCGTCCTGGTGCCCTCCCTTGCATCTGACATAGTCCATTTCTAAAATCAGGAGGCTGCACATACACATCATAGCTTGTAACCCGTAATGGATTTTTCCTCCAGAAACTTGTCCAATCCCCTTTTAAAGGCATCTAAGCCTGCTGCCATCACCACATCCTGTGCAAGGAGTTCCACAGACCAGCCACAAGCTGAGTAAAGAAATATTTTCTTTTGTCTGTTCTAACCCTCCCAACGCTCAATTTTAGTGGATGTTCCCTGGTTCTGGTGTTATGTGAGAGTGTAAAGAGCATCTCCCTATCCACTCTGTCCATCCCCTGCATAATTTTGTATGTCTCAGTCATGTCCCCCCTCAGGCGCCTCTTTTCTAGGCTGAAGAGGCCCAAACGCCTTACCCTTTCCTCATAAGGAAGGTGCCCCAGCCCAGCTCAGCCCAGATTTTCAACTGGTGTGCTGTGAAAGGCCCTACAGCTGCCATGGGAGTTTGGAGCACAGTGGCTGAAAAATTGCTGAAAAACTCTTCTGCGTTCTGCAGCTCTGTTTCTAGGGCAACTGTTTGTAGTAACAAATTGTCAGTTCCTCCGTAGGTAGTTGCCCTAGGAACAGAATCACAGAGTCCAGACGATTCTGCACCATTTCTGCACCAACATCTCACAGTTATAAATAATGACAGACCTGCAACATCCCAACAGTGCAATCCTATGCATATCTCCTATGCATATGCTCATGTAAGCGTATATAGCCCAAAGTGCCTCCCCATACACAAGTGGACATGACTGAAGACTCTCCTCCCACTTTAAGTATGCTGTCTGCATTTACTGCGCAATCGCTAACAGAAAAGACAAGAGCGCATTTGTCCTTTTGGTTAAACATATATTAGAAAAACGTAATCCTCTGACTCTATGTAAGCAACAATTCAACACACACCTCTCAACAGCTGCAGTGCGCGCATAGGCAAATCATGTGCTTGGCGCAAGGTGCCTTAGCGTTCATACGTGCACACTAGAGATGATGCGCCTGCACGCTGCTTGGACTATGAGAGAATAGTCACAGTCAATCATTTAACTATAAGAGAATCTGGAAATGGAAACGGACGTTAAAGATGACGAAGATGAAGGAGATGAAGCATTAAAACTACATGAGTGCAATTTTAATCTGACATCCCCAGAAGGGGGAATAAAAACAGAGAGAGCAGGGCCAGAAAACAGGGACAGTGGGAGCCTCTCTCCATTTCAGCCATCCAGGGGTATAGCCAGAGGGGGTAGGAAGTTTTGCAGGTGCCTGAATGCACCGTGCAAGCAGCCGCTTTTCTCCTTCAAAGTCGTTCTGGGCGGTGGAAGCAAAACGGAGTGCTTTGCACCCCTTCTAGCTACAATGGATGATGGCCGGATCCCAAAGGATCTCCTCTATGGAGAACTCGTGCAAGGAAAGTGCCCTACAGGTAGACCACAGCTGCGATACAAGGACATCTGCAAGAGGGATCTGAAGGCCTTAGGGATGGACCTCAACAAGTGGGAAACCCTGGCCTCTGAGCGGCCCGCTTGGAGGCAGGCTGGGCAGCATGGCCTCTCCCAGTTTGAAGAGACACTTGGCCAACAGTCTTGAGGCAAAGAAGGAAGGCCCATAGCCAGGGAGACAGACCAGGGACAGACTGCACTTGCTCCCAGTGTGGAAGAGATTGTCACTCCCGAATTGGCCTTTTCAGCCACACTAGACGCTGTTCCAGAACCACCATTCAGAGCGCGATACCAGAGTCTTTTGAGACTGAAGGTTGCCAACAACAACAACTGCAGCCATCCATACATTCTCAGACTTTACGGGGTGAGGAATGAATCCATTAATGATCCCTGAGGGTCCAAAGCATCCATTCCCCAAGACTGCCCACAGTGTGCCTGCCTGCTCCATTCTGGCCTTGCCTCTTCCAGCCTCTTTGGGGGGCTGTTCATTCTGCCCTTGCTTGCTCCACTCTGCCTGCAACAGAGACCCCTCCCCTGCCAGGGAGACTGTCTGCTGCTTCCCTGCACGAGTGCCTGCACCCAGGGCTCTCAGAGAGAGGAAGTGTCTGGCAGCTGAGCTGCGTGATCTCATTGCTGTCAACTCTGCTCAGCAGAAAGGGGAACCTGAATCCATTCTTGGACGCCGATTGCGGTGCTTTTCCTGTCTGCTCTCTGCTGTGTCTCAGAAAATTTAGCTCTTGGGCAATGAAACCTCAAGACTGAGGAAGTTTTGTGAGCACACAGAAGGGCCTCCAGCAAGAGGCCTCTTGGTTTCCTCACTCCTAGGGCCCCATCAGTCAGTCAGTCAGTCAGTCAGTCAGTCAGACACCTGCAGCTTCAGCCTCTTGTTTGAAAACACAATGATTTCTTTACCGTTTCAGTCGGGTCACCTTTGCAAATTCGTTTTGAGCCGGATTAGGGGATTTAGATGGGTGCTTAAAGCTTTCGTTAAAAGCAACATTAATGCTGCATGTGTGTGTGTGTGTGTGTGTGTGTGTGAGAGAGAGAGAGAGAGAGAGAGAGAGAGAGAGAGAGATTAGACTAACTGATTTTTATTCACTCCATTTGCACACCTGCATTTTCTGAATACTCATCGCGCCGGTCTCAGAAGAGGTCCGTGTTTTGGATTACTGATGGTATCTTTATAAATTATTCGTTCATATTGGCGCACTGAGGAGCGTGGGAGTGAGGGCCGAGACATTTTGCCTCCATTTCAAATGTAAGCATCGAAGAGCCAACCTCTTGATTATTATGAAAGAGGTCCAGACCAGGTGTCATATTTCTTCCCCTCCAAACCATGGATTACAAATGTGGCACAAACTGGTGTTCCCCCTCCTTTTTTCTCCTCCTGCCTAACCTGCAGATTCTCCCCCCCTCTCTTCCATGGTTTGCTGTAACCATGGTTCAGAGTCACATCCAAGTAGGGGCCAACTGTGGTTAGAGCTAATTCTGAGTTACTGAAAACTATGGTTCGAAGTGATTCTGCAAATCACAGTTTTGAGAAATCCTGGTTAGCTTTGAGGCTGAAGTACTGCACCCTCATATGCTTCAACTGTCCATGACTACTACTGCTACATTGGGTGCTACCACTGCTACCAGTTCTGAGGGTTCCAAGGTCGGCCCAGCTAGGCAGGTCCTGATTGGCTTCTGACCTGGTTAACACCCTTACAAACATCCCTGCGGCATTTAAATCTACGAAAGGCTGTTGCAGAGTACATGAGTTCAGCAGGTGGGGTTGAGCCTTTACCAACACATAAGCAAAGTGGCGTGGGGATGAAAATCCTTGGTAAGAGAATCAATGGCATAGCTAGAGGGGGTACAAAGCACTAAGCTTTGTAGGGAGCCTCACCGCATTGCCTCCATTTTGCTTTCATGACCCAGAATAGCTCCGAAGGGGAGGGGCTGCTTGCATGCCACGGTGAAGCTCCCTGCAAAACTTAGTGCTTGGCACCCCCTCTAGCTACGCCACTGGTGAGAATTGGAGTGTTACACATGTGTTTCATTTGTGAATGTTGGAGGACATGACTCAAGTTACAGTAAAATCATGGAAGGGGGGAAATTCACAGGTCACGGGGGCAAGAGGGAATGAATGAGTCTGCTGCATGTTCCCCATCTCCAAAGCATGGCCACAAAAGCATGAGCCCAAGGCGGTCCCAGTTTGGCCTGAGGAACTGGTGACCTACAAAGTCAAGTGCAGTCCACCAGATACAGAGCTTGGCCCGCCATGGGCCTGTCCACCCCCTGTCCCATGGACCTCTAGGTAAGTTAAAAATCAGCCTTGCCTTGTTTTAAGATTGCAATCCTAGCTACACTTGCTCAAGAGTAAGCCCTATTGGGATGTACAGGCTCAGGCTTATATGGTAAACCAGTTACAATACTGCACATTGCCAAGGGTTATAGATCTTTAGGCAGGCGAGGAGTTCTGTGACACTCTGAAGCTTGTACACCTCTTACACTAACCTATATTGGTTAAAGATCTCCCCTTGCCTGCTTTGACATCACCCTCTTTGCTTCTTCTCTCCTCCTGATTACCTGCCTATTGCTCCTCCATCTTATCTTCCTTGCCTTTCTTTCTTCACCCATCCAGAGTCTTTTTCCTCCCTTTTATTTACATGGTGTAAATAAATGAAATATGTGCACAAAGGGAGTAAACAACTCAGGAATTGCAGCACTCAACACTGTAAGAATAGTGCTGCTTCTTCTAGAGAGCAAAGGACTGTCTGGTTTAGTGCCTCAGCACAGACCAACAACATGCCCCAGGAAATCCCCGTGAGGTCTGATGGAGCTGGCCCTCCCCTCCAGCGTCTGGTCGTCCAAGACACCCTTCTTGCCTCTGGGCACAAAGGATCAGTTCTTATCTGTCATTGAGAGGACTTATCCTCCATGAACGTGTCCAGTACTTTTTTCAGAAGCCTGTCCGAGCTAGCGATCACCACCACATCTTGTGGCGGTCGGTTCCATCAGCTAATGATATGGCATGTGAATACATACACCCTCAGTTTATTGAGAATTCACTGCCATTCAATTTCCGTGTGCTACAGGGAGAGAATGTACATCCATTCTCTCTACCCTGTTCATAAACTTGCAAATCACTATCATGTTCCAGCCCTTTTGTTTTCTTTCCTCTAAGTCAGAGCTGTCCAAACTTTTTGGCAGGAGGGCCACATCATCTCTCTGACACTGTGTCGGGGGCGGGAAAGAAAAGAATTACTTTACACTTCAAATTTGAATCAATTTACATAAATGAATATATTAAAGATGGAACTTATATGAATGAATGAAGGTCTTGCAATAGCTCAAGGCCTCTAAAAGGCCTTGCACAAAGCAAGGCCAGCCTTTCCTTCACTGCTGCTGCTGCATCATAGACATGAAACAACAAGCCGAGGAAGGAGCCCTCATCCCACAGCTCACGCAAGAGGTCAAACAGTTGGCCGTCATGCTGAGAGCAGTTGCGTCAGGCCAGCATGGGCTCCAGCAAGTCTCCAGAGGGCCAGAGGCTCATTGAAGACTGGGGTCTCCCTGAGGGCCGGATTGTCGAGGGCTGCAAGTGGCCCCAGGGCCGGGGTTTGGGCATCTCTGCTCTAAGTTGAAAGGCCTGTCCTGCAAACTCACGGAAAACACTCCAGCTACCTTAATTATTTCTGTCACCCATTTCTGTATCTTATGGGACTCTTCCTAAGGCCTGATCTAGACATACATCAGAAAAAGGGCTGTGAATGACTCCCCCCCTCACCCATAGGTAGAAAACTACCACAGCAGGGAATCTCCAGTCTGCCCTGCCACCGCAGACTTTTAACATGAATAGGCCAGGCCTGAGAGACGACTGCCAGAGCCCTCACTCATCAGTCACACACTGTGTACACCCACCTCCTTCAGCTGGCAAACTCCTTTTTATTTACTATCCAGCATGTGTGGGCCTGAGGGAGAAAGTGCGACTTTGTCGTCACACCTTCCACATGTGTATGGTGTGTGAAGTGTGTCATAGCCTATCGCATTCCTCCTTGTTTTATGAATGCACCAATGCTTAGGAGCATGCAGCTGTTCAACCTTGTGCTGTGTGTGGGGACCTGAGCAGTGATGATAAGGGAGAGGAAGCCTCTGAGCATGTACAGAGTGCTTTCCCCCTTGCCATCAAGGCAGCCAAATGCCTCATCATCAAATTAGTGACGTGCATGAATGGATGGACGAGATTCCCACTGCCCCTACCTACTATCTAGCGAAACCACAGCCAACTCCTGTATGACTGAGATTAGGAACTTGTCCCACAAGTTAGCCACAAGGCTTTGAGGGGAAGAGGGAAGGGTCTTCTCTGCCAGAGGTATCACGCCAGAAAGAGGGATATCAGGCCATGAAGGCCTTACTCCTGTTGTTCAAGCCAGCTGAGAGATTCAAGCCAGCTCAAGCCAGGGGAGATTTCAGCTGTAGGGGGAGTTCCTCGGACCCCATGTACCAGATGGGTGCCCCAAGAATAAACAGGTGGGCAGAGAGAGAAACCATGGCTGAAAGCTTGGGTGTGTCAAGTTTATTCTGCCACTTTTGCAGCCTGATTGAGACCAGCACCGGATATCCCCACACCAGAAAATGCATCTAGGTACAGTCTGCCTGCAGCTCTGTGTGTGTGTATCTCAGGCTCCTTGGGAGCTCCTTCATCAAGTGCATGTTTTTCTCTGCAAAGGAATATTGCAACAGGGCCAGACATCAGTGCAGCACCTTCCCATCCTCCTTGCGCCTTGCCTGGAGATCAGGAGATCTGCCGCCACCCCGGCTGACATGAGGAAGAGGGAGGCAAGGAGAGAGAGCAGGCAGCGGGAAGGGAGGGGGGTCAGGAGAGAGAGAGGCACACACCAGAACCTCCAGCTCTCACACGCACAGCCTCAGCCTCAGGAGACAGCCCATTAACCGGCAGGCAGCCCTCAGCAATAATCCACCACCAGCTCAAGGTGGAGTTCCAGGAGATAAACAGCTTCCTCTCCCAGCGCCGCAGGCAGGCTGCACACCCAGGAATCCTGGCTTCTTCCCACCCTCCCATTGCTGACTCCCTAGACTTTCCTGCCTTCCCCCCACATGGAACCCTAACTCTCCCCCCCCAATCAGTCATAACTCCCCTGAAACACCACGGCCTCCTTCAGGGGACCCAGGCGTCCTGAAGACCCAGGGTTGTGAAAGGCTTGGAGGCAGAATAGGGGGAGGGGGTGGAGGGGGTTAAGCACCATGGACAGGGACTGAGGAAGGAGGCCAGAACTCTCTTCCCAGAAGAGACAGAGCGGCCCAGGGCAGGGGTGCAGAGCCGGTGGTGGTGGCACAGAAGGCAAATCTAGCACTTGTGGAAGGAAGGCAGCCTTGATGGGTGCTGTAAGGAGAAGCAATGTTGGAGGAAAGGCCATTGTTTGGGGGAGCACAGGGCTGGGGTATGGGGGGGGAAGGAAGGCAAGAGACCTGGCTCTGGGAAGATCAACTGAGTGGGGCAAAGAGGGGGGCCTGGAACTGAAATGGGGAGTTATTATGCAAACACCAAATCTGCAGTGGCCCCACTGGGGGATGGTTGGGTGGGACAAAGATGGTGTCCACCTGCTTGGAACCAGGGGGCTGGAGAGATGCCGTGTGGGAGAGGCTGGAAGAGACCTACCCCTTGGGACCACCATTTCTGACCAGTGTGGGGTGGGTGGGTGCACAGGAGTACTCTCCTGTTTTGGGAAATGAAGTGGGGGGGGGTGCGACAAGGACAGAGACAAGTAACCTGGAAATGGGGGGGGGGGAGAAGAGTTAAAGTCTACGGAGAGAAAACTAGGTGTGGGGTGAGAGGGGGAGCTGTTCCCCTAGATTGGCTGCAGAGGGCACAGCTTGGACTTGGGAGGGGGGAGCACCTGTTCACTCTGGATGGGGCACGTGTTTGACATCAAGGAGGGGACCTTTCTCCAGCTGGGGAGGGAAAGGGGCACAGGGCTGGTATCAAGACAGAGCTCACGCCCTGGGCTGCCAGCTGGGGTGGGGTGGGGGATACCCCGGCAGGGTCTGGGGCAGAAACCATTAATCATGCTGGGAATGACAGGGGGGTTGTTGGGGGGGGGGCTGCAGGCACAAGCAAGAGATATTTCCTGTGGCTGAAAAGAACCCTGGAGGGGGGGCTTTATGGGGGGGGAAGAGGCTTTCTAAGGGGGAGCCAGAAGAAGGGATGTCCTTCCTGGGGGTGTGTGTGTGGAAGAAATAATGGGAGATATGGACTATATTGTGGGTTGTGGGGGTTCACCCCACAGGGGTGAGGGCAGGGAACAAAGCTGACAAGGGGTTTGAAAGGGGGGGCTTTCACCTGTTTCTCTGGGGCAGAGAGATCATTCCCCCCCTCCGGGGTGCAGCACTGCTGGGGGGTGGAAGGAGACCCCAGAGCTCTTGCCTGGGTAGGGAGCCAGGGTGGGGGTCCAGGGGAAGGGATGCTGCTGCGCTCCCCCTGGCGCCCCCCGCCCAGCAGCTACTCACCTTGCAGCTCCCGGGAAACCTCCCCTCCAGCCTGGGCCATGGCAGCTGCGGCAGGAGCCGGCACATGCCCGGCTGGGGCGGCGGTGGCGGTAGCAACGGAGGCTGCGCAGCCTCTTCCCCTCTCTTCCCCCCCCCCCCCTTCTCTCGCTCGCCTGCTGGGGACCAGCTGGGCGGAATAGAGGCAGTCTCCTCCTCCCCGCTCCCCGGACGCCTGGGTCCCTCCCTCTCCTTCCCTCCCCCCCAATCAAGCAGCCTCTTCCCCAACCAGAAGAACCAAATCAGGCTCTAACTGATCATTTCTAGGCTCAGAATTGCTGGGCACACCAGAAAAAAAGGGGGTGGCTGGGGGGTGATGCCACTGGGAGAACAGCCCCCCCCCACAGGTGTGCCCCTAGAGACTCACCTGAACCCCTTCTTCAGCATCCCCAGCTGAAAGGAAGCCTCCCTGCATTTGCTCACATGTTATCCCCCTCCCCCACCCACATTCAGACTGTAAGCTGCTCCAGGCAGGGAACTGTCCTTTTCTCTCTTCCTTTCCCAAATGCCCTGCTGCTCTCTAAGCACCCATATGCAGTCAGTAGGCACTTTGTTGTTGGCAACCTTCAGTCTCGAAAGACTCTGGTATCACGCTCTGAAAGGTGGTTCTGGAACAGCGTCTAGTGTGGCTGAAAAGGCCAATTCAGGAGTGACAATCCCTTCCACGCCGGGAGCAAGTGCAGTCTGTCCCTGTTCTGTCTCCCTGGCTGTGGGCCTTCCTTCTTTGCCTCTTAGCCTCAGACTGTTGGCCAAGTGTCTCTTCAAACTGGGAAAGGCCATGCTGCACAGCCTGCCTCCAAGCGGGCCGCTCAGAGGCCAGGGTTTCCCACCTGTTGAGGTCCACTCCTAAGGCCTTCAGATCCCTCTTGCAGATGTCCTTGTATCGCAGCTGTGGTCTACCTGTAGGGCACTTTCCTTGCACGACTTCTCCATAGAGGAGATCCTTTGGGATCCGGCCATCATCCATTCTCACGACATGACCGAGCCAACGCAGGCACTAATGGGATCTTATTAGGGCGATCATCATCTAACTTCAGTCAATACCTCATATGAGTTTCAGTGGATTGATGAACAGATTAATTTTGGATAGATCTGCTTACTATAATAGTTCTAAAGCCAAGCATCCTCTTTTCTGTTTAGACACAACATAGTAGGAAACGTCATAACAAAGAGGGTATTCCCTCCCCCTTCTCTGTCACACACACAGGCAGGAACACCTCTTCCTAGGTGGACCTGGACATCTGGCGTTCTTATGATTTACCTGCCGTTTTGTAAATCTGCAGTTTTTTAGTCCATCCAAAGTGTTTTTAAGTGATTATCGAAACCCTTAATAAATTCAGTTTGGCAGTCTCTGGAAAGGAGAGTCAGGGCTCCTTTAGGGCAAGTTAGGGCAAGTCAGGGCAAGTTAGGCAACTTGACTCACCTCATCGAGGTGATAAAAGGTGAGTTTGAGTGAGAAATGAAGGTCTTTAATCAGCCCTGGACATCAGCCCTTAAAACCTCCAACTTCTGTTGATACCCCCCCCTGCAGACCCCTTGGTTCCTTTCCTGCTGAGCTGAAGGATGCTCCCTAGTGCCCCACAAACAGTCCATAATAACATAAGAATATAGGAAGAGCCCTGCTGGATCAGGCCATAGGCCCATCTGGTCCAGCTTCCTGTATCTCACAGTGGCCCACCAAATGCCCCAGGGAGCACACCAGATAACAAGAGACCTGCAAGGCTTCCTGGGAATTGTAGTTAAGAACATAAGAACAGCCCCACTGGAGCAGGCCATAGGCCCATCTAGTCCAGCTTCCTGTATCTCACAGCGGCCCACCAAATGCCCAGGGAGCACACCAGACAACAAGAGACCTGCAAGGCTTCCTGGGAATTGTAGTTAAGAACATAAGAACAGCCCCACTGGATCAGGCCAAAGGCCCATCTGGTCCAGCTTCCTGTATCTCACAGTGGGCAACAGATACCTCAGGGAGCACCCAAGACAACATCCTGGTTCCCTCCCTTGCATCTGGCATTCTGAGGTTGTTCACCTCTAAAACCAGGAGGTTTCACATGCCCGTCACGGCTTGTGTTGGACTTCAGGAATCTGTCCAATCCCCTTTTAAAGGCATCCAGGCCAGATGCCATCACCGTATCCTGGGCAAGGAGCTCCACAGACTACACACTGGGTTAAGAAATATTTTAATTGAGTGCATTAGGAGTACCAGTGGCTACTGGTCATGATGGCTAAGCGCTGCCTCCAGCAGCATGACTCTGAGCCCCTGGGGGGAGAGGGGCAATGGTGGGAGGGAAGCTACCTTTTTCTCCTGCCTGTGGGCCTCTACGGGAAAGGGGATGGGTTTCTGATGACCTCATCCAGTAAGCCTTTTCTTGTGTTCTTGCCAGTTTCCTTCATGTATGTTTCTTTCAAGAAGGGGCAAGGTCAACATTGGGAAAAGGTGGAGCCACGTGGCTGTGGGTAGAGGAGGGGCAGCGCTTTGAGGCCAACCAAGTCTGCAAGCAACCTACCTACACAGTTGAGCCGACAACACTCCCCCACCATGATGCTTTTCTGGCAGGCTGTCTCCTCCCCCCCCCTTTCTTTGTGCCACCCATTTCCTTCGCAAACCACTTCCTGAAGTACTATAAAGGGTGACCAAGGAAGGAAGGAGGTCCCAGCATGGCTTAATAAACCGCATGCTCAGGTGGGTCTACAGAGAACAGGCCAGCAAGAGGGAGGGCAAAGACATGGGCACGCTGTTCACGATTTTCACTTTATGACTTGCTCTGGAGGGCAGGAGAGACAGAGTGAGGCTGGTTCGTTTGAGATATTTTTGTTAAAGAAAGAAAGAGAGCACACACAAGACTTCACCAGCAGTTGGGTTTGGGATGGAAAACTCAGCCATACAAAGAGTTCTGTGCAGCCTAGAAACTTGCACCCTGCACTTTAAACCAGAGTCCATCTGAATCTAGGCATTCTCTCTTCAGGCCTGGGCTTTGGTGAAGCAGAAGAAATGACTCACCCAGTTCATTTCAGATCCCAGCTCAGTTGTGCCAATTTGAAATGAAAATTTCAAAGGGGGGGTGGGGTGAGAGGAGAGAGAGATTGTGTGTGAGAGAGTGACTCCTAGTGGACGCTTCTTTTATCATCCTGGTCTCACTGAGGATTGTTCAAGGACCAAGGCCATCAGAAGAGCCCTGCTGGATTGGACCACAAGCACACCGGACCCCGCATCCTGTGACCCACAACAGCCAGGCAGATCTTTGTGGGTGCCCAAGTGCAGTACATGAAAGGAACAGCCCTCTCTCTTTCTCTGCATGGCAGTATTTTAAGAGGGGGGGAAGGCACCCCACCCTTACATTGTTGGGACAGAATGGCTAAAACTTTCACATAACCGAGGCACCTGAAAGATATTTTTAGCACGGTGGTTCCATGTTAGGAACTCGTCCAAGGCAAATCTCTGCCAGGCCTTGAATCTCACTGGGTGACCTTGGAACGGTTTCTCCCTTTCTCACTCTGACCTACTTCACAAGACTTGTTGGAAGAAAAAGGGAAAACTTCAGATAAAAGGAGGGGAATGCCACAAACAGGCTGGGATAGGACACCTCATGCCAGCACTTGGGTAGATGGCGCTGGAGAAAGTGTGAGGTTTCTTTCCCAGGTTCACTTTCCCAGGTTCAGTATAATAATGGTTGGCAACCTTCAGTCTCGAAAGACTATGGTATAAGCCTACAGCACCCGGTATTCCCAGGCGGTCTCCCATCCAAGTACTAACCAGGCCTGACCCTGCTTAGCTTCCAAGATCAGACATGTGCAGGGTAACAGTTGCCCTTCAGTACAAGCTCGCTATAAGACTTGGGCCACAACCACAAAAATCAACCCATGTGTCATAATGGTGAGCTCAGTGGCATCGCTAGGGGAGTGCATTCCGCCATTTTCTCTAGACAGCACATCATTTATTCTCTCCAGCATTACAGAGAGTCCAGACCATGTCACGGCTAACCCATGACATTCCACTCCCTTCTGTTTTTTCCTGTTTCTTTGCATTGTGTCTCAAGGCAGCTGCAGGTGAACTGTCAGTGATGGGGTAGGCGGCTCCGTCCAGCCTGTCCACATTGCTTGCCCTGATTCCGCTGGCATGACCACAGCATGCCGTGAGGTCTTTTTCTTTCTGATCCAGGAAGGGACTTGACACTAAAGCAGGGGTGCCCAAACCCCAGCCCTGGGGCCACTTGCAGCCCTTGAGGACTCCCAATCAGGCCCTCAGGGAGACCCCAGTCTCCAATGAGCCTCTGCCCCTCTGGAGTCTAGCTGGAGCCCGCACTGGCCTGATGCAACTGCTCTCAGCGTGGCAGCCAACTGTTCGACCTGTCGCGTGAGCTGTGGGACAAGGGCTCCCTCCACTGCTTGCTTTCACATCTGTGATGCAGCAGTGGCAGCAAAGGAAAGGCTGGCCTTGCTCTGTGCAAGGTCTTTTATAGGCCCTGAGCTATTGCAAGGCCTTCTTTCATTCATTTACGTTCCATCTCTAATATATTCATTTATGCAAATTTATTAAAATTTGAAATGTAAATTAATTATATTTATCCCGGCCCCCGACACAGTGTCAGATGGATGAAGTGGCCCTCCTGCCAAAAAGTTTGGACACCCCTGCACTAAAGCATAACAGAACAAATCTTTTTTTTTTTTATTGTTTGCTTTGGCATTGCATTCTCATAAAATAAAATCTAAGATGAATAAGCAAACAACGGGATTGCTCTGAGGATATAGGAGACAGGCGGAACACAAGTGTCTGTTTCAGATTTTAGCCAGAAGAAGCAGGATCTGTTTAGAACGTCCCAACTGAAGGCTGCAGCCTTAAGCACACCAAATGGCACTTAACTTCTGAGTAAATATACACAGGACCTTGCCCAAGGGTGGCCTTCTGCAAGACACTCGCTGCCTGAGGTGGTTGCTTCTGCCTACCCTCTTGCCTCTGCTCCTCCTCCTTTCATTTCCCGGATTGTAAAAGGGTTAGGTGGGGATTGGGGTGGAAGAGGAAGTGTGGATGAGAGCGGAGAGGTGAGCTAAAGCAGTGGTTCCCAGACTTTTAGCACCGGGACCCACTTTTTAGAATGAGAATCTGTCAGGACCCGCCAGATGTGATGCCATGACCAGAAGTGACGTCATCAAGCAGGAAAATTTTAAACAATTCTAGGCTGCAGTCCTACCCACACTTACCCAGGAGTATGTCCCATTTACTTTGTATTGTATTGGCAACCTTCAGTCTTGAAAGACTATGGTATCGCGCTCTGAATGGTGGTTCTGGAACAACGTCTAATGTGGCTGAAAAGGCCAATTTGGGAGTGACAATCCCTTCCACACTGGGAGCAAGTGCAGTCTGTCCCTGGTCTGTCTCCCTGGCTATGGGCCTTCCTTCTTTGCCTCTTTGCCTCAGACTGTTGGCCAACTGTCTCTTCAAACTGGGAAAGGCCATGCTGCACAGCCTGCCTCCAAGCGGGCTGCTCAGAGGCCAGGGTTTCCCACTTGTTGAGGTCCATCCCTAAGGCCTTCAGATCCCTCTTGCAGATGTCCTTGTATCGCAGCTGTGGTCTACCTGTAGGGCGCTTTCCTTGCACGAGTTCTCCATAGAGGAGATCCTTTGGGATCCGGCCATCATCCATTCTCACGACATGACCGAGCCAACGCAGGCGTCTCTGTTTCAGTAGTGCAGACATGCTAGGGATTCCAGCACGTTCCAGGACTGTGTTGTCTGGAACTTTGTCCTGCCAGGTGATGCCGAGAATGCGTCGGAGGCAGCACATGTGGAAAGCGTTCAGTCCCATTTACTATCCTTGTTAAAAGAATATACATAGTAGCCTGTTAACAGCACAGGTCTGTAACATTTCCCCTGATGCAGTCACATCCCATGGAAGCAATCAAGTCTAATAGATTAAAGATAAAATATTGAATTGAATGGGGACCCACCTGAAAAGGTGGGTCCCGACCCCCAGTTTGAGAAACACTGCCTTGGAGGCTTTCATGCACGGGATTTCAGGGGACGCTGCCGCTCCTCCCCCGTGCCTTGAGTCCCTTGCCCATCAGGGGGCGATCGCGTCCTCCCCATGCGCTCTCTCCTCCGCCCCCCAACTGCAAGACCTCCCCTTCTCCTTTGCTTCCTGTTTCCCTGCACGGGTGAGGATCTCAGGTGGGGCTATGGGAGGGGGGGATTCTTGATTGCCCCAAACCTCCAGTGTGCAGTAAGAAGCATGCAATGGGAGGCAGCCCTAGATTTGCGGGGATCAACAGGGAGGGAGATAATGCAGGGCAGTGGGGTAGCTAGAAGGGGGGCAAAGCACTAAGTTGTGCAGGGAGCCTCCCCTTTGGAGACATTCCGGGTAGTGGGTGCAAAACGGAGGTGTAAGCTCCGAAGGGGAGGCACCCTGCACTACTTAGTGCTTCCCCCCCCAGCTACGCCACTGCTCTGCATTGTCTCCCTTCCTGGTGATCCCCCCCACTGCAAATCAGGCTTGGGGCGGGAAGGGATTCTGGTGCACCACCAAGTTAATGAGTGATCTACTATGCCCGGCAGGTGCCCCTGGACTCCTGGACGGGGCAGAGTCCACGGGAGACCAGCATGTTTCGAGCCCTGGCTGCGTCCACACGCCCCCACTGCACCCTGAGGATCTTCCCCAGAATGAACAGCACTGGCAGCGCCATGCAGGGGACCCTGGCTGACAAGGTGGCGCTGGTGACCGCCTCCACGGAGGGGTAAGCTCCTCTCTGCCCCTGCACCAAGAGGTGCCGGGACTCAGGTGTTTGGGGGCTGATCTGCATCATGTATCTCAGATGTATCTGAAAGGGACAGATGTTTGGGGGTCTAGTCATGGAGGTGCACTCTGCACACTCTCAGGGGCACCGTCGTCCTCTGGACTCGGTGGCTTTGACAGGGCACAGAAGCCAGGCTCCTCTGCCCCAGACCCCGGAAGACCAGATGTCCTAACTGCGAGAGAGGACCAGGCCCCCTAAAATGTAAGAACAGCCAAGAAAAATGTAGAGCTTGACCAAATAAAAGCTACAAACATTTGTATATTGATTTCATGTGGTTAATTTAAACACTATATTGCTTATTAAATTTAAAAGTATATTACATGTAATTTATTAATTACAAGAAGGCTATGCACTGCCTGCAGGAACCTGCTCACAAGGAGAAGGAGGACATTTAAGCTCTTTTCCAGGACATGAGGCTAAAAAAGAGGACATGGACTGGATGAAGAGGAAGTACAGAGAAGAGGGTGGGTGGGCTAGAGGCTCTGTTCTCTTCCATGCTGTCTCCCTCTTGTTTTTCCAGTCCAGGAAATGGGAGGAGGAGTTAAGGGGTGTGGGCTGATGGAGGCAGTAGCATAGCTAGAGAGGGGTGCAAAGAACTGCGTTTTGCAGGGAGCCTCACCATAGAGTGCAAGCGGCCTCTCCCCTTCGGAGCCATTCCAGACAGTGGGAGTGAAATGAAGGCATTCACCACTGTTTTGCACCCACCGCCCGGAATGGCTCCAGAGGGGAGAGGGAGGGGCCGCTTGCTGGCTGCAGTGAGGCTCCCTGCAAAACGTAGTGCTTTGCACCCCAGCTAAGTACATCACTGGATGGAAGTGGGTGCCCCCGGCCAAACTGCTGCCTGAGGTGACAGCCTTATGGAGGTGCCGGCCTGGGCTTTGCAGGTGTTTATGGAAATCAGCCTACACGTTTTGTAATAATTGTCTTAGCAATCCTTGCCTTTAATAAGGCAGGCCGATGCATGCAAGGAGGTGGCTGAAGAGAGGGAACAAGCGCTCGCTTCAGGACTTCTTGAGCCAAGGACTTGATCCTGCAGCAACTCTCAAAAGTTAAAATCTGATGAAGAGGGTCAGGCGAGGAAGCCGTTGTCCTGTTCTCTCACTGAACGTACCCAGCTTGGTTGGGTGAGGGTGAGGGTTCCTGGCACTTGTTCTTGGGAGATGGTATTTCACCTTGTTTCTCATGAAGTGCATCTCCTCCACCCTCCGCCCTCTTTCCTTGCCAGGATTGGCTTTGCAATCGCCCGTCGCCTCGCCCAGGATGGTGCCCATGTGCTCCTGAGCAGCCGAAAGCAAGCCAATGTGGACAGAGCGGTGGCCGAGCTTCGCGGGCAGAACCTGAGTGTCTCTGGGCTGGTGTGTCACGTGGGGAAAGCCGAGGACAGGCAGCGCCTTGTTGATGCGGTGAGGGCTGGGCGTGCCTGGGTGCTCCGTGTCCGCATGCGAGAGAAGCCGGGGTAGGGCTTAGATTGGTAGCCTCCCACTGTGTGCGCTGGAGTTCCTTGGAGGGGGGGGGACCTCCCCACGGAGACAGAGAACAGCAAACCACTTCTCTGCTTCCAATAAGCTGTGCGGCCACACAGCTCAAAGCCAAGCTTCACACCGCTCAGAGCTCGACTGAACAATCAGCAATAGCAGGTGAAGACATCACCGGATACCAGAAGATGCCCTACCGTACAGCGAGCATAGGGGCCCACACAGCAGTGCAGGCCCCTTATAGGGTGGATTGCTGCCTTTAGTCTTCCCCAATAATATACGGCCAAGAGGATTTTGTGCGTTTTGAGGTGAACCCTCTTTGTACAGGAGATGCAAAACCTGAAAGGAGGGCCAGGCGCACGTGTGAATGGAATGTGCAGCCTTGAGAATTCTCCAAGATGCTCTGCAGTGCACCATGTTTGGTGGACGACAGGCAGGGTCTCCTCATCTGCAGGCCTCACAAAGGCCAGTGGAGAGGTGCTGCCTTTTGCATCCCTTTGAGGACAGTTGAGTGGGCAACTGGCAGGTCCAGGTCATGCAACACCTTCCCTGGAATGACCTCCTGAGCAAGCCTGACTGAAATGCGCAGGGTTTTCATGTGTGGGATCCCATTTATTTCAATGGGGTTGTGCCACAGAACGTTCTGGCCAATTGTGCGGTGGTTTTAATTAGTGGGCAGGGTGTGCTATGTGGATTTGGCAGCAAGATCTCTTGGGCCGACTCCGATCACCTCCTTTCAAGTCTCCTTGTGGGGGCAAAAGAAGGGTTTCTTTGAACAGTCCTAGCATAACTATCCCAGAAGTCTCTGCTGCTCTGTCTACAATGCCTCTGTCCATCATAGGGATGTGTGGTGGGAGGGGAGGCAGAGCCTCCCCACCAGAGTCCTTCGAAAAGCCCTGCACTTTTTGAAAAGTGGTAGCACTTTTAGAGGGACTCTGATGGGGAGGCTCTGCCCCCCCGCCTACCCACACACCGCACGTCCCTGCGGTCCATGGAGCAGTTGTTTCTCACACATTTAGCACTGGGACCCGCCGGGACAGAATGAGAATCTGTTGGGACCCACCGGAAGTGACGTCATGACCAGAAGTGACGTGATCAAGCAGGAAAATTTTTAACTATCCTAGGCTGCAATCCTACCCACACGTACCCAGGAATATTATTATTATTATTATTATTATTATTATTATTATTATTATTATTATTATTATTATTATTATTAACAACAGTATTTATATACCGCTTAGCGGTTTACAGAGAAAAATCAAATAACTAAATGGCTCCCTGTCCCAAAAGGGCTCACAATCTAAAAAGATGCAAAGGAATACCAGTAGACAGCCACTAGAACAGACAGTGCTGGGGTGAGGTGGGCCAGTTACTCTCCCCCTGCTAAAAAAAGGAGCACCCACTTGAAAAAGTGCCTCTTACCCAATTAGCAGGGGTAAGTTTCCTTTACTATAATTGTTAAAAGAATATACATAGTATTTTATTAAAAGCACAGGTCTGTAACATTTCCCCGAATGCAGTCACATATCATGGCAGCATCAAGTCTAATATACTCAAAATAAAATATTGAAATGAATGGGGACCCACCTGACATTGTCTCGCGACCCACCTAGTGGGTCCTGACCCACAGTTTGAGAAACACTGCCATGAAGGATGGCTTCATTCTAGGAATGCGGTATCTTTGCTGACTGTCACTGTTCGGGGTCAGAGCTCTGCTCAGTGCAAGCAGAAGCAGGGTTCAAGAGATGAGTGTATCTGTTTGTGTGAACCTGGGCCTGTGACTCCTGGGCTGTGTTCTCAGCACCGGGTGGGAGGAAACCAGCAAGCCTGCTCTCGTGTCCCAGATACGGGGGGAAAAAAAAAACACACCAGAGTTCTCTATTCCCATTTCCAGAAATAGTCTGCACTTGGTTTACCATCCTGTGCCAAATAAAGAATCCTGGGTTTCGTAATTCGGAGGCGGGCTGTGTGTGTGTGTGGAGGAGGAGGGTGTTAACTGGTGAGCCTCCATTTGACAATCTCCATTTGCATCAGACCTGTTTCTCGGCTCACTTCTGCAGGTGCTTTCACAAGAGTAAAAATTATTACCCCTCAGTAGGTGCGGCTATGCTTTGGCCCTATGAGATTAAATTTGCACCCCACGGAATCAAAACACTCGCAGAGGGAGTGTGTATTGAGGGCTGGGCTGGATTTTTATGTAGGGGGGATTTGGAGGTTTTGTTTTACGCCTCTTGTTTTGGGTTCTTGCTCTAAGGCCCTGGAGCGCCATGGAGGGATCGATATCTTGGTGTCCAACGCAGCTGTGAACCCCTTTTTCGGTAGCATCCTGGATGCCACCGAGGATGTCTGGGGAAAGGTGAGGTGCTTGAGGTGGATGACAGAGAGGGTTATGGTTATGAATGCGGACCTTGGGTTGTGGCATAAGATGAGTTGGGGGAAGCCTGGGGTTGCCAGCTGACCAGAAAAAAAATGCTCTTGTGCCTAGTAGCAGTTTGATATGCCAAAGTCAGGAAGCATACCCGCACGATGGAGACAAGTGTCATTTCTCGCTCATGTCCGCAGATCAGGCTGCTTTTCAAAGCACAGGACCTCAGACAAATATAAAAAGTTGGCAACCTTGGCAAACTTTGGAAATTTAATTTGAGGAGGTGGGGCGGGGCTAACACAGTGGGAAGTGTGGGCTGCAGGGTGGGCAGGGCCCACCCACCCCCTCACAAGCAGCCCATGGGATGAAGCAGCCAGGCTGGCATCTAGAAAAGACTTGCAGGAAATGTTAACCCTGCTTGTTCATGATTGGGGAGGTTGTTGCAACTACCATGATGCTGAAACTGTGTTTACAGAAGGGGACCTTGAGGAATGTCCACCCACCACCTTGTCCTTCTCTAATCCCCTCATTGTATTGTCCCATGTTGATTGGCCTGTGGGGGAGGTAGAACATCAGATTCCAAGGAGGAGACCTCGCTGGGGCCCTCATTTCAGAGAGCAGAGCAGGGAATTCATGGGGAAGAAGTGCCAGAGTTAGAGGCTGGGTGATGAATGTTTTGCCCTTGAGAAACCTGGGCTATTCCTCTCTTCCTCTCACTCTCTCTCTCTCTCTCTCTTAATTTTAGATCCTGGATATCAACGTGAAAGCCAGTGCTTTGCTGGTCAACCTGGTTGTACCTCACATGAGGAAAAGAGGGTGAGCAGTTGAGTGTGTTTGTGTGAGAGAGAGAGAGACCTGGGGAAGGGGATGTGCTTAGACCACATCTGATCTGAAGAGCCACAAAATCCTGTGGAGGTCACTGACCTGATTCAGAGAGCCCCTGCAAACACCTTTTTTCTCCCCCATCATTATGACCTGAGTTCTGTGTCAGGCTGCGCAGTCACTTCAGGGTCCTAAGATGGTTCACCTCCATGGCCCTTAGCACACCTCCATCCATCTTCCCTCATGGCCCTTTTTGCTCTCCCTATTCCTGACAGTTCACATCGGCCTTTTTATCGCCTTGCCCTTCTACCTTGTGGCTTCCGCTATACCGATCTGCCTCCCAGTGAACTTCGGAAATCTGAACCCAGGTATTCCACCTTTAAGTCCTCCGCCTTAACCACTACGCCACATTGCCTCTCTGAGGTGGGCTCCCAACCCCCCTAGGTCAGACTCAGTCCTGACACTCTCATCCTTACCCTTCAGCAAAATCCTTTCTGCTCAACCTCCTGTTACATGCTTCCCCACACGACTTCTCCTCCCAACCAGGAATCCATTCTCATTGCTCCTTGTCAGTCCTCATCCTCTTCATTCTATTGTAGATTGTAAGCTCTGTGGGGCACAGACTTTGCCACCTCAATATGTGGCACATGAGTGCTAATCGCAGTAGTGATCTGGAAAGGGGGCATCGAATAAGGGGGTGAGAGATGGGGGTGGGGAAGGAGAAAAAGCAGAACAATGGAAGAATTTCTTGTTGCTTTTCTCCTTTACTCTCTTAGAGGTGGCTCCATCGTCCTTGTGGCTTCCATAGCTGCGTATTCGCCGTTTCCAGTAAGTCAGCTACATCCTAAACTTTTTCTCCCTCTTCCGTCCTACTAGAACAGGAATGTCAAACATAAGGAAGCAATTTCTCTGGACTCGTTATAACTGGTCTCTCCCAGCATGATAACCAGGCTCTCTCATACCTTGAAAATATGAACCAGATTTGCACATTTTCTCTTCTGTCATCTGCAGCTAATGAGTTTCTTTGTGAGAACAAACTACTTATTCCTGGCCATCATCTGCTCAGTGATGCCACTTCCTACTTCATGATGTCACTTCTGGTCCTCGGCAGGTGCCATGAATGCTGTTCAGCCCACTATATGAAAAGAGTTTGACCCCCATAATAGAACTCAGGGCTGCCCAATGGAATTGATCGGCCATAGAACTGGGACCGATGAATGGATGTGTAATTAATGTTTGGAACTCACCGTAACAAGATGCAGCGATGGCTCCAGCTTAGGGCCCAGTCCTATCCAATATTCCAGTACTGGGACATTCATACCAGTGGGGTGTGCGCTGCATCCTGCGGTGGAGGGGCAGTCACTTGGGCCTTCTCAAGGTAGAGAACATGTGTTTCCTTATCACGGGGCTGCACTGTGGCTACACTGGAGCTGGAAAGTTGGATAGGATTGGGCCTTTAGCTGGCTTCATTTGTTTAGGATAAGTCTTAGCAGCAGCTGGTAGCCATGATGGTTCGGTGGAAGCTTTATGATCTTAGGAAGCATGGCACTAAATGCCGGCTGTTGGAGGGGGCTAATACCAGAACCCTGCTTGTGGGCTTCCTGGGAGTAGCTTGTCATAAATGCTTCAAAATAAAATTACAATACTAGGCTCTGACTGAGAAGCAAGATGCTGGACTGGGTGGGCCTTTGGCTTGATCTGACAGGCCTCTTGATGTGGTTTGGGAGCCCATGTTTGCTGGGATAACATGTGGCTCTATCCTGATACTGGTGGGCTAGCCAGTAATAGTGGCTCCAGAAGAGTGACTCTTGGGTCACAGTTCCTTGGCGGAGGCTGCCACAACCACCAACCATCCTGTCTCTGGCACTATCTGAGGTGGTCTGCCCTTCATCCCCTCTCATCCTTCTCCCCTCACTAGGGCCTGGGCCCCTACAATGTCAGCAAGACTGCTCTCGTAGGCCTTGGTCAGAACCTGGCCCTTGAACTGGCCCCCGACAACATCCGGGTCAACTGTCTGGCACCGGGACTGATCCGCACCAAGTTCAGCTCAGCTGTGAGTACCAGAAGCTGGGGGTGGGCAGGTGGAGCAGGAAACGGAGCAGGCAAATTGACGGGTGTTTCCTCTTCCAGCTCTGGCAGGACAAAGCCACGGGGGACAGACTGATGGAGGCCATGCAGATACGAAGGTAATGTGTTCACACGCCCAGTTGTTCTAGGTCAGGGGTGTCCAAAGATTTTGGCAGGAGGGCCACATCAGCTCTCTGACACTGTGTCGGGGGCCGGGGAAAAAAAAAAGAATTAATTTACATTTAAAATGTGAATAAATTTACATAAGTTTACATAAATGTATTAAAGATGAACTTATATGAATGAATGAAGGTCTTGCAATAGCTCAAGGCCTATAAAAGGCCTTGCACAAAGCAAGGCTGGCCTTTCCTTTGCTGCCGCTGCTGCATCACAGATGTGAAAGAGCAAGCAGTGGAGGGAGCTCTCATTCCACAGCTCACACGAGAGGTCAAACAGTTGCCCTTACGCTGAGAGAAGTTGCTTTGGGCCAGTGCGGGCTTCAACAAATCTCCGGAGGGCCAGAGGCTCATTGGAGACTGGGGGCTCCCTGAGGGCCGCATTGAGAGGCCTCAAGGGCCGCAAGTGGCCCCCAGGCCAGGGTTTGGGCACCCCTGTTCTAGGTCAACAGTCGGCAGTCTGTGAACCTGGCATAGCCCAGACACAAAACCAAAGAGGGCTGTACCATGTTGAAGAAAGCATATTTAAATTGATTGTTGGAACTTAAGCGTGACTTAAAAGAACTTCTTGTCCACTATTCATTGCAAACAAAATAGTGCCAGGCACAGCTCTGAGCCTTTGCGTAGGTTTGGCAGACCACACATATCGCATGCAGGGAGTCCCAGGTTCAGTCCTTGACCTGAAGCCTTGCAGAGATGCCTGTCAGCGCAGGTAGTGCTGGCCTCAATGCAGGGGTGGCACAAACCAGAATGCCACCCGATGCCGTCTTGGATAGGTTGTCTCCATGCTTGAAAACAGCAAACAAAACCCTTGCTGCGCTCCTCAGGTGCTGCAGTGAAACCCAGACATGCAGGTCTTACTGCAGGGACCTCTCCTAGTAGTGTCCTGGAGCACCCACCAAAAGTCATGTTTCATCTGGGGATATCAGCAGTGGGTCTTAGGCAGCAACAGAGTCAGGAGTCCGACACACTAAATCCTGTTGTTATCCAGGTCAGGAGTCTACATCCAGGATGACAGTGCTCCACAGCCTTGCTTTCAGACCACAGGGCACCCTCAGACTTCAAGACAGTGACGTAGCTAAGCAGGTGAAGGGGGTAGCAACTGCACTGGGCAACAAGCTTTAGCGGGACAACAAGATGAGTGGCCAAATTGTGAAAACCTTAGTATGTATGAATAATATCATGTTATGCATCTTTGGAAAAATAAATTTAATGCAGAATGCAATTAAACAAACCACACTGGAATATCTGTATTCTATCTAAAGCTATGGCCAATTAACCAGGAAATGAAAACACAACTGCCTTATGGAACGAAAAGTGGATTTTCTTAATTCAAACTGACCTATGAGACTGATTGTTCTGAGAGCCAATGAGATGTATTATGTTACAGCATGGAACCAATCAGGTGTTAATATGAATCTGCTCTCATTTCTATGTGTCATAATACAGTTTCCTCTACTAACTGGGAAAAGAGGCATTTCTTTTCAAATGGTGCTCCTCTTATCTTTAGCAGAGGGAAAACAACCGTCCCTCTTCACCCCAGCACAGTGTCTCTAACCAATAAGGGGCACACTTTTTATTTACTTAATTATGTGTAAATAATATAATTTGGGACAATAATTATATTGTCGTGGGGGGGGCTACAAAATCGTCTTTGACCCCAGGTAGCAGATAGATGCCTTAACTATGCCACTGACTGGGGGGAGGCAGCACAGCAAGTGGATGGTGAGCAGCTGGGGTGGAGGAGGCAGATTTCCCCCCGATTTTCACTTTTTTAAAAGCCTGGGTGTGCTGTAGCTAATGTAGGGTGTGATGTCACTTCCAGTTGTGACATCACTTCTGGGGCATCATTCTGAGCTTGGCACTGGGCTACGTGATCATGAGCTACGCCACTGTTCCAAGACCCAGCATGCTCCTGGTTTCAACCCCAGCAGCTTCGGGCATGGAAAGAGGAAAGTATCTCTGAGGGGTCCATTTGGAGCAGGCAATGTCTGTGAGACAGAGACGGTGAAAGGCGACACTCCTTGTCTCCAGAGAACTTCCACAGCTGTCCTAGCCACTTCCCCTTGTGCTGTCAGGGGTTTGGGGGCTTGGATAGTGACGAGTTAAAGATGCTTTTGACATTTCTCCCTAGTTTTCAAGTCACTAGATGCTGGCAGGGGACGGACGGACGGACACAGATGAGTTCATGCCCTGCCCTCCTCCTGTTTTTATTTGTTTATAAAATGTGTAAGCTGCTCTTCTGCGTAGGTTTCCGACGGCAACTTTTTTGCCCTCTTTCAAATGACCAGCGCACAAAGGCGCAAAATTATAACACTAGGCAAGAAGGAACCTTCATGCGCTCATTAGAGCACACCAAGACTCCCTTTCTGCAAAGTGCTTTTAATTCATGCGAACATGTGGATGTGCACGTGGATTAAATCACAACCCAGAAGAGATCGTCAGTCCGTTCCGTGGCTTCATCGTAGTTCTTTTTTGCCTAGTGTCTTAATGCCTGCGTGGGGTTGTGCACAGAGTTAACCCTGTACAGGAGGGGGAAAGATGCCAATTAGCCTTGCACCAATTATAACACCCCGGTTCCGAGACTAATTTTAGGAATTTTCCACTTAGACGAGAGGCAGGTGGGCTGGAACCGGGGGGGGGGGGGACAGAGACAAACCACTGAACAATAAATGGAAGGCACCCACTCATCGCGAGACCCAGTCTAGTGAGCTGTGTCCACTCCAGTAACTGACTTCAGTCGCACCTTCGAGGCCTAGATCTGGATTGGACCCCCCAAATCATCCGGCTTCCCTTTTCCTGCTTCTGACCCCACTCTCCTCTTAGCCCCACCTGCTCTCCCTCTCCCGGCTGTGGCTCCTCCCATGTTCTTGCCATACTTAGGGCCTCCCTCAGACCTCTCTGAGGTCTCACCAGGCACTGAGCTTCCCACTCTTCTGCCCCCGTCTTCCTTCTATTCCACTGCTCCCATCATGAGCTCCCTTGAAGCCATTCCCTGCACTGCCCTCTAACCAGATGATTCTGTTTTATCCCTCAGGCTTGGAGAGCCATCGGACTGTTCTGGCATCGTGTCCTTCCTTTGCTCTCCAGATGCCGACTATATCACGGGGGAAACGGTAGTCGTGGCTGGAGGTGCTCGGTCCCGTCTCTGATGGGGGTTCGGCCTTTCTTCCTACTTGAGCACATGAACGGACAGACAGATGAATGTGCAATGCCCTTCCCTCACCCCAGGAAAAAGAGATATGGGGTCATTGGTGTTTTGGGGGTGGCATACTGATCCACAGACATGCGTATAGTAGGGGGGGCGGTGGTTATTGGGGCAGGGGCTGGCTTTCCCTACAAAGTGAAGGGGCAAGACTGAGAGGTGTGAGAGAGACATCCTTTCCAAGAGTCTAGAAGTGGGAGATGGTGAAGGGGGGGGGGGAGAATGGATCTCAGGACCATCTTTAGGACTGGTAGTATGTGGCACTAGAGACTGGTTGTAAATGTGCAATGGGGAGGCAGTCTGTCCAAGTTAGCCAGCTAATGGGGCTTCCCTTGGAATGAAAAATGACCCATTGACCCACATGGTTAGTGCTGTTATTGGAAGGTGCTCTATTTAGGAGGGACTCTTGGGGGTGGTTTGGGGGCTGTTCTGGAAGAGCATTAATTGAACAGGGACTGGGGGCATCTGGCATTTTGCAGGTTATTTTGCACAGGAGCTTGAAGGGTGCAGAAAGCTTTTAGGAAGGGGTGTCCCGTGGCACCAGGACACACGTGTGCTCCCCATTTCTCAGTGCCTTACATTTTTGCCATGTGAAAAAAATAAAACAAATGTGTCTGTTTGACTGAATCCTTTGCGGTGTCTTTCTTTTTTGGGGGGGAAGGGAATGCTGGTCTCACTGTAAAGAGGGACAGCCAGGGTGGAGCCTGCGCTGAGCCTAGTCCCCCCCACCCCGTTACCGACGTTGCGACACCACCCCTCACGCTGATCAGTGCTGGGGTGGGGGGCAGCCCCTAAGCACGGGGACTCTCCCTTTAATAACAGGGCACCCCCTCCCACGCTTCCACCCCCACAATTGATGGCCGCCCTGCCCCCATCCTCTCTCCATCTCCAGAGGAGCCTTCAGGAGCATCTGCACACACGTCCACGGGCGAGGCTGCCACCGTTCCACTGGGGTCTGGTTTTTCTTGATGCCCTCCTGAGCGTGGCCGCTTTTTCTTCTGGGAAACCTCCCATCCTTGTTTCTTTTAGTGTCACCCTTCGTTTTGGTCTCTCCTTCCATCACACTGCCACTCGGTGTCCTTTCCTTGCGTAAATGTGACAATAGAGTCCTCCATGTTTTCTTCTGGGTGTCCACGGTCTCTTGCTTTCTCTTCGCCCCTAGTGTTTGGTTGAGGGTTTTCCCCCAGTCCACCCACACACGGATCTGGTCTCAGATTTGTTCCTCCTGTGATCTTCCCCTGCTGAGCCGTGCTTCATCCTGCCAACACCTGAGGCCGCCTGCTCCATCTCCCTGCTTCTCCCTTTCCCTGCCTTTGGCTCCTGCTCCAGCGCATCTTGCAGCTGACATTTCCAGCTCCTCTGTTCCTGGATCTCCACTTGCTTGCAGCTCTCCTTCCTCCTCCTCCTCCTCCCCCTGCCCTGCATCCTTCCCCTCCAGCTATGTTTCTTGCTGTTCCCACCTAACCCCTCCATTTGGAATCTACCTCTTTACAGCTGCCTCTTGCTGGGCTGATTTGGCTTTTTTTTTTTGTGGCTTTCCCCCCCCCCCCCCCTTATGCTGACACATTCCAGCCTTTCTTCTTCTTCTCCTTCATCCTCCGGCTCATGTTTCCAGTGGCTATTTTTCTACACAAACCATCTCCGGCTTCCTCCATGGGGCTGCATTTCCTTCAGAACACGATCAGTGGTATTCCCAGCTGAGATTGCTCCGTCTATGCGCTCGCTCAAGGCTTGGGTGTGTCTGTTATCTTCTTATCTGGCTTTTCTAGAAGCCTGTGCCTTTTTTTATTTTCCTCTGCTGGTTTAAGAACAAACACATGGTAAGTGGGGAAATGATTCTCAATGTTGTGCCCATGTATCTCCAAGCCATCTCATAATTTCTTCTGCATGCAGCTGTCGTGAAATAATAATAATAATACAAAAAAAGCTTCCCTTCCTTGTAATGCTCAGATTGCCAAATATTACTGCTCTTCAAGATACTTCCTTCCATTTATGTCTATTTTATGTGTAACGTTTTAGAATTGTGGATTATTTGATCATTTATGCATATGTGATTAAATGGGGTAGGCTTTATTTTTTCAGAATCTTGGGGGGGGGGGTCTCTGTGTATGCAGTGTGTGTACAAGCAGAGTTGGGTGCCTGTATCTAGGTTGCTAAACTGTGTGTGTGAAAGTGGTCAGCTAATCATAAATGCAGGGGTGAGTTTCCACTGATCCCCTGGCTGTAGCGATGTTTTGTGTGTCCAATTTCTGTATGTGTGAGGGGTGTGTATATGTGTAGTGCTGACTTAGCATGCGTTAGTCCTTTCCTCTGTGTCTTGCATACAATGGGGTAGGGGTGTTCTGCTCTTTTTTTTTTTTTCCTTTCCAAGACTTGTGAGTACACTCTAGGTGTGTATATACGTGTGATTTTCTCTAGAGCTTTGTCAACATGGCTTTTGTTGTACATGCAGGTTTTAAAATCCTTGTTTACAAAAATGTGCATGCAGTGGGCAGAGGAGTGAGTGTGCAACAACTTGTGTGTCTCTGATATCCTCTGTGGGAGTGCGTGTGTGTGCTGAGTTCCAATACAGAGCATTGGAGAATTCAGCATGTGAGTCTTTAAGCTGTAGACAATAGAGGTGTGTTCCTGAGGATGCCTGCCTGTCTCCCTGCTTGTAAAGTTCTGTGGTGTTGTCCCTAAACCCTGTGTTTCTCAGTGCAGGTTGTTTTCTACCCCTTGTACCATGCGGTCTCCCTCAACAGCCCAGCTGTCTCTTCTCCACCCTTGGAGGAAACTGTCCAGCTCCTGTGAACACCTAGATTTCCTCTGAAAGGCGCCTAATGTGCCCAGCTGGGCACCAGTAGGCAGAAGACCAGGACCCACAGGGTTGCCTTGTTGCTGCAGATGTCTGTAGCCAGAAAATTTCAGATCCTCCATTCACCTGTGGCCTGACAACCTGAAACCAGCCAGAAAAAGTGAAGCTGAGGAACTTCAGAGACACCCCCCCCTACCCAGTGCCAGCACCACTGCCCCTTCTTGTCCAGTTGCAACTGGAGAACAACACTGCTGCCTGTGAGTGCCCAGGCTGTCTGCAAGACACCAAGGAGTCGTCCTCTGTGAACTCTGAGACCACCGTATGCCTGTAAACCGAAGGCCGCCTGGCCCCCCACGCCTGTAAAAAGAACAAGCCGTTTTCAGCCCTTCGTCTAACCAGCAACGCCAGCTGTGAAACGTTGTACAAGTACCTGAATACAGACAACTGAATGCCTGAATACAGACATACCTGTTGCCCGAGAACTCTAGGAACCGCTGTGCTCTGATAACAAGGGACCTCTAGGAACTCTGGAATGTGTGGTGCTCGCCTAAGAAATTTGACCTTTCCTCTTTGCCTGATGCCGGCATCTGACTGCAGTCGAAGAACAGGTGGTGCCTGCCGCTTGGAGCACCTGTAGCTCCACCACACCTGTCTGGCCAAAGGCTTTACTGTGCACCTGAAGACAAACAGCTCCCAAAGCCCTGGGGGCTGCGAGCCCGGGAACTTTGGGTCTCACTGCGCTTGTCACTCCCACGTCTGCAGAGACCTCCTGGAGTCCTGGTGTTCCTGTAGCCAAAGAGCCCTGTAGTGGCCCCTCCCCAATCCCTGTAGGCGGAACATCAAGACTCCCACTGTCCCATGACTGCAGATGACCCACAGCATTATTCACAAAGAACCAGGGAGATTTCTGAGCATATATATGCCTGTAGCATGAGGAGTGTAAACTTTAATGTAGGTGTAGCTCTACTGCATGCCCGTAACCACTAAGTGTTGGCCTTGCCCCTCTTGTACCTTCTCTCTGTTCCAGCAGCCAGACACTTGGTGAGCCTGTGGTTTCCAAGCCTCAGCCCCCCTGCAGCTCCTTAAATGCCTGTCTCCAAACCCCCTTAGGCACTGGCAAAACCGCAACCGTAGCCATACAGCTGCCATTGGACGACTCCAGGCCCTGGAGAAGCAGGAAAGCCGCCGGATGCCTGACTGTGGGAAAAGAAGTGTGAAGGGCAGCAGCGGCTTCTCTGTGCAGAGCAGCGCCACGTAGAGGCGCCCCTCGAGTGGGGAGAGGAGATGCTTGCAGAGACTCGTGGGTAACTGGCGCCCGACTGGCTGGGAAGAAACGTTACATGAATGTCCAACGGGGGCAGGTTCGACTTTGATGATGGAGGCTGCTATGTGGGCGACTGGGAGGAAGGCCGGGCGCACGGCTACGGCGTCTGCACAGGCCCCGGAGCCCAGGGGGAGTACAGTGGGCGCTGGTGCCGTGGCTTTGAGTCCCTGGGTGTCTACACCTGGCCCAGCGGAAACACCTACCAAGGCCACTGGAGTCAAGGCAAGCGCAGCGGCGTGGGCGTGGAGCGGAAGAGCAAGTGGAGCTACAAGGGGGAGTGGAGCCACGGGCTGAAGGGGCGCTCGGGCGTCTGGGAGAGCCACTCCGGAGTCATCTACGAGGGCATGTGGCGCGAGGGCCTGCAGGATGGCTACGGCATGGAGACTTATGCCGACGGAGGTGAGAAGGCAGGAGACAGGAAGTAGGAGCGTGGTCCTGCTTCATCACCTGTCATTACCGTGTCAACACCATAAGCCTGTTCTCCACTTCGATCCGGTTACTGGGGTTCCTCTCCATTCCCATGCTTGCTTCTTTGGCTAGTTGCATGGCTGCTTGTTCACCTGTTCTGTTTCCATTGTCTCAGCATCACCTTTTCCCGTGCGCTTTGCTACACTTCTCCATCCATCCAGTTGTCTCTCCGCTACCCCATCTAGTGTGCTAAGAGGTGGAAGGGTCTAGTGGACAGAGGGTTGGGTTTCAGTCTGGGAGGCCTGGGTTCAAATCTCGGCCTGGTCATGAAGCTCACTGAGCAACCTTGAACCAGTTTCTCCTGCTCAACCTAATCTACTGTTTCACCTATGAGGATAAACCAGACTAACTCCATGGACGTTCTCATGTGCTCCTGAATGGAAGGGTAGGCTACAAAGCTGTGGAGTGAAGTACCTCCAGTCCACTACACCCCCCCTTCATCCAGTTTCTTTCTTTCATCCATCTACCACCTTGCTTGCCTTCAGCTGAGAACAGAGTGGGGCCCTAAATAAGGGACCATTGTTAGCTGCTTGTGGCTTATCTCTCTTTCTCCACCCAACAAGGAACAGAAGCTGGCAAGCCTCGGACACCATTCTCCAGGCTTGCTCTCCCCAGCATTTTTGTCACCCCCGTTTCAGCCTGTTGCCATGTTTCAGCTGCTCCTCACCGGTTCTCCCACTAATGTTGCTCTTTCCCCTCACTCTCAGGTACCTACCAGGGACAGTGGCAGTCTGGAAAGCGTCACGGATACGGAGTGCGCCAGAGTGTCCCTTATCGTCAGGCAGCCCTGGTGCGCTCTCCACGCCGAACGTCTCTGGAGTCGCTGCATAGTGAGACCGATCTCAGTGCTCCTGCTCCGCCTCTCCCTCCTCCTCCTCCTCTTCCTCCTCCACCACTGCCAGGGGATAGCCCGGCCTCAGGATCCCGGGGTGGTTTTGTGTTGGCCTTCCCTGGTGACCCAGACTTCCCTAAGGGAGCCAAGAAAAAATCAGGGGGCTTCTTTCGGCGCTCCTTGCTTCTGAGTGGGCTCAGGGTGCGGAGGGCCGAGTCCAAGGCCTCCTTGGGGAGCAAGCGGGGGTCTCTCAAGAGCGAGGCAGGGGTAAGTTCGGCTGGGAGCGAGGCCACCACACTCAGCTATGCTGAGACGGAACCCCCTGAACTGCCTTCCACTCTGACCATTGAGGGCTCGTCCACTGAGGTCTATGCTGGAGAATGGCGGGCTGACCGGCGCAGTGGCTACGGGGTGAGTCGCCGTTCCAATGGGTTGCGGTATGAGGGCGAGTGGCTAGGCAACCGACGCCACGGCTACGGGCGCACCACCTACCCTGACGGCTCCAAGGAAGAGGGCAAATACAAGCTCAACCGCCTGGTGAGCGGCAAAGTGAAGAACCTGATCCCCCTCCGCCGAAGCAAGGTCAAGGAGAAGGTGGACCGGGCAGTGGAAGTGGCCAGGAGGGCGGTCAGCATGGCGCGTCAGAAGCAGGAGGCGGCCACCTCCAGGTGAGAAGCACGAAGCCACATGGGCCTAGGGCGCTGGGGGGGACGCGACAGATGTTGCCAGGGGCACAGTTAAAGGCATGGGTAGGCAAGTCTGGAAGCATGGAAAGAACAGCTCAGGCCAGACAGTCTCCTTGCTCTCGCTGTGTCGGGAATTTTACGACCGGAAAAGGATGGGGTGGGGTCGTCTACCTTTGGGGTGCCTTTAAAAGGGGATTGGACAAGTTTCTGGAGGAAAAATCCATTACGGGGTACAAGCCATGATGTGTATGCGCAACCTCCTGATTTTAGAAATGGGCTATGTCAGGAGGCCAGATGCAAGGGAGGGCACCAGGATGAGGTCTCTTGTTATCTGGTGTGCTCCCAGGGGCATTTGGTGGGCCGCTGTGAGATACAGGAAGCTGGACTAGATGGGCCTATGGCCTGATCCAGTGGGGCTGTTCTTATGTTCTTAACTACAATTCCCAGGAGGCCTTGCAGGTCTTCTTGTTGTCTGGTGTGCTCCCTGGGGCATCTGGTGGGCCACTGTGAGATGCAGGAAGCTGGACTAGATGGGCCTATGGCCTGATCCAGTGGGGCTGTTCTTATGTTCTTAACTACAATTCCCAGGAGGCCTTGCAGGCCTTCTTGTTATCTGGTGTGCTCCCTGGGGCATTTGGTGGGCCGCTGTGAGATACAGGAAGCTGGAATAGATGGGCCTGTGGCCCGATCCAGTGGGGCTGTTCTTATGTTCTCAACTACAATTCCCAGGAGGCCTTGCAGGTCTTCTTGTTGTCTGGTGTGCTCCCTGGGGCATCTGGTGGGCCGCTGTGAGATGCAGGAAGCTGGATTAGATGGGCCTATGGCCTGATCCAGTGGGGCTGTTCTTATGTTCTTAACTACAATTCCCAGGAAGCCTTGCAGGTCTCTTGTCGTCTGGTGTGCTCCCTGGGGCATTTGGTGGGCCGCTGTGAGATACAGGAAGCTGGACTAGATGGGCCTATGGCCTGATCCAGTGGGGCTGTTCTTATGTTCTTAACTACAATTCCCAGGAAGACTTGCAGGTCTCCTGCTATCCGGTGTGCTCCCTGGGGCATTTGGTGGGCTGCTGTGAGATACAGGAAGCTGGACTAGATGGGCCTGTGGCCTGATCCAGTGGGGCTGTTCTTATGTCCTTATGTGGGGATGGGAGGATGACTGAGGTTGTGACAAAGCAGAGAAGGGGCTTACTTGTATGCCTGAATGGAACTCATGGCAATTGAGTTTCCTTAAAGGCAAATTGTTAAGAAGGAAACATCGGGAGAGAAGGATGGTTGTTTATGTTCATTCTTGCCACTCATACACCTGACCCAGCCCAGGAGGCTGACGTTTTCAAGTAGGCCTTAAAAGTCCACTCTTAATGTTGATTTACTTGGAACTTGGAAGCAGACCACATCCTTTTATTCCAAGTTCCTTTTGGACCCTAAAATTGAGCACCTAGAAGCATCCGGCCTAGATAGTGCCTCTTGTCCTAGAAAATGTGTCTACAGGTGTTGCTTGGGTTTTCCTTCTAAGGCATCAGTCCTTCTTCTCCCTGGATCTGGCAATCACAAACCTCCGTATTCTCTCTTGATCATCCTTCTTTGCAGTTGGGCTTGTATTGGCAACCTTCAGTCTCGAAAGACTATGGTATCGCGCTCTGAAAGGTGGTTCTGGCACAGTGTCTAGTGTGGCTGAAAAGGCCAATCCGGGAGTGACAATCCCTTCCACACCGGGAGCAAGTGCAGTCTGTCCCTGGTCTGTCTCCCTGGCTATGGGCCTTCCTTCTTTGCCTCTTAGCCTCAGACTGTTGGCAAAGTGTCTCTTCAAACTGGGAAAGGCCATGCTGCACAGCCTGCCTCCAAGCGGGCCGCTCAGAGGCCAGGGTTTCCCACTTGTTGAGGTCCATCCCTAAGGCCTTCAGATCCCTCTTGCAGATGTCCTTGTATCGCAGCTGTGGTCTACCTGTAGGGCGCTTTCCTTGCACGAGTTCTCCATAGAGGAGATCCTTTGGGATCCAGCCATCATCCATTCTCACGACATGACCAAGCCAACGCAGGCATCTCTGTTTCAGCAGTGAATACATGCTAGGGATTCCAGCACGTTCCAGGACTGTGTTGTTTGGAACTTTGTCCTGCCAGGTGATGCCGAGGATGCGTCTGAGGCAGCGCATGTGGAAAGCACTCAGTTTCCTCTCCTGTTGTGAGCGAAGAGTCCATGACTCGCTGCAGTACAGAAGTGTACTCAGGACGCAAGCTCTGTAGACCTGGATCTTGGTATGTTCCGTCAGCTTCTTGTTGGACCAGACTCTCTTTGTGAGTCTGGAAAACGTGGTAGCTGCTTTACCGATGCGCTTGTTTAGCTTGTTTCACTCCGAGAAAGAGTGTCGGAGATCGTTGAGCCAAGGTACACAAAGTCATGGACAACCTCCAGTTCATGCTCAGAGATTGTAATGCAGGGAGGTGAGTCCACATCCTGAACCATGACCTGTGTTTTTTTCAGGCTAGCAGTTGGGCTAGCCATGTTTGAATCATATTTGCCCAAGCTAATGTCTTCATAAAATCCATTGTACAATTGACTGACAGGACCAGCTTTAAGCCAACTGGACCCCATGCCTAAGGGCCCTCCCCCCTTGCTAGGGTAACCTACTCTAGTTTTGTATGCCATTTTATGTACTTGGATCCATTTGGTCCATTAACTCACATGCACTTTTCAAGCACATGTTTTGACTGCTTTCCATTCTATCATAGAGATACAATCACAAATTTTATTTATATCTCTGGGACTCTACAGACCTTTTATTGATATCTCTCAGATTCTACCGACCTTGGCTGGTGAACCCAGGGCCCCGCCAAAAATGGCCCCAGTTGGGCCCCACAGCTCCTAAGGTTGACCCTGTTGACCGAACTTTCTCACACTGGTCCTTGCCCCAGGCTGATCTGGGAGGCCTCCTTTAAGTTCATCAAAGTGTGTCTCTCCCTCCCCTGCCCCCATTGAACATTCGTTGTGAAAGCAATTAATTGTTGTGGGAAAGGACCACAAAACTCGTATGTGTCCATTTTTCCCCCAGTTGGGACTGGAAGGAAGTTGGTGAGCCAGGCCTTGGGGGGCTGCCCATATGGATCAAAACCCAGACACTGGCTGCAGCCAGAATGGCTCTCCGTGCCTGGATTCTTGCCTGATGCACATTTGATTTTCTCCTTTCTTTCCTCATTGACATTTTTCATCTTTTTTTCTTTTGCTTTCCTTTGTCTTCTTCTCTCTTTCTGCTTTTTCTCATTCATGCCATTCTAATTTCACTTCTCCGTCATCCTTTATTTTCCCCTCTCCCTGAAATTTTCATATCCTTTCTTGGTTTCCCTCCCTGCTTTCTCTCCCCCCCCCATCAGGTAGGTGTGTGTGTGTGTGTGTGTGTGTGTGTGTGTGTGTGAGAGAGAGAGAGAGAGAGAGAGAGAGAGAGAGAGTTGGCATGGAGAATGGGGAAGTAGGTTTCACCAAGGCCTAGATGCCTGGTGCAGGCTGCCTGGTCTCCTAGGCAACTGGGCAATGGCAAGGTGATTGGCTAGCAGCTGCTATGGAAACAGCTGAGCAGCAGCATCCTCTGGGCATGGACCAAGGCTGGGATGGGATGGAGGGGGTGGAGGAGTTGGGCAGGATCAACTGAACAGGAGCCATGTGTGCTTGCCCATGGGAGAAGGACATAGGGTCTGCCCCCCCCCCCCAAGGACAAGCTGTTAAGGAACTGAGATGGGGGGGGAAGGTCAACTTGGAGGCATGGAAACAGGATATGATCTGAGCAAGGAGAAGTGGGGCTGGGTTGTTCTGTTGTGTATAAACAGGCTGAGGAGTAGGTGGCTTGCAGGTTGCTGCGTGGGTGATCAGCAACAAGGTGTTGTGCGGGTGGGCACAAAGACTAGTGTACAGTGTGGGTGGGTGCAAGGAGCAGAGCACTCTGTGGGTGGGAGGTGCTTGCAGTCAGATGAAGCAATATTAAAATATTACAGCAATATTCACATGTTTAGCTTTTAACCAAGGTTTGGGAATGCGCTGAGTCCTCAGAAAATTAAAATCCCCAGCTCAAATGCCACCCCAAACATGACGACGAGGAAAATTCTCAGTTGTTTCAGTGCGACTTATTTGAAGGAGTTGGTGCTTCCTTATTTGGAGGAAGCTGGTGTGTGCCTGTCCCCTTCTGGAACATTCTATTATATTTGTCATCTTTCTCAGTCCTTCTAATTTAAAACGATGGCCAGAAAGCCTTCACAAAGTGCTTTCTCCTTATTTAAAGATAGACACAGGAGGGGATGTCAGACTTCCTATAAAAAGGGAAGGAAGCGAGATTTCTAAGAAAACTGTCCATCTTGATTTAGGCAGTTTGCAAGTCCACTTTTCAGCACAAGGCTCCTAGTGCAGCACTTCGTTTAAAACCAAAGGAATAAAGTCACAACAACAAAAATCAAAAAATCACAGAAGCAACAGCCAAAAGCATCAGAATCCAATCCAAGCCATAAGATGTGATGTTACAAATCAGTTATAATGTACCTGGAACATCTAAGCAAATAAAAAAGTACATTTGCCTGGAACCCAAAAGAGATCAAAGTTGAGGCCAGGTGAGTTTCTCTGGGGAGGTGTTTGATAACTATTTCTTTACTCAGCATGTGGTTGGTCTGTGGAACTCCTTGCCACAGGATGTGGTGACGGCATCTGGCCTAGACGCCTTTAAAAGGGGATTGGACAAGTTTCTGGAGGAAAAATCCATTACGGGGTACAAGCCATGATGTGTATGTGCAACCTCCTGATTTTAGAAATGAGCTTTGTCAGAATGCCAAATGCAAGGGAAGGCACCAGGATGAGGTCTCTTGTTATCTGGTGTGCTCCCTGGGGCATTTGGTGGGCCGCTGTGAGATACAGGAGGCTGGACTAGATGGGCCTATGGCCTGATCCAGTGGGGCTGTTCTTAACTGATGCACCAGAGCAGAAAAAGACCCTCTCTCTAGTGACCACCCACCAGATGGTTAGGAGAACCCAAAGAAGAGCCTCGAACAAAGGATTTGGGCAGGCTCATGACGTAGAAGGCAGTGCTTCGGGAACTCAGCTCTTGAACAGTTTATAGCTCTATCAGTAATAACTGAATAGTACCCAGTAATGGACTGGGACCAATGTAGGAGCACTGGTGAGGGCTGACTCCTGTAGCCAGTCCCAGTTGGCAAGCTAGCAGCTCCACTTTGCATTAACTGAAGTTCCTAAGAAGTTTCCACAGGTAGCCCCACAGACAAAGCATGGTTTCAGCGTTCCTGACTTAAACTTACCAAGGCATGAACACCTGTGCAATGGGAGCTGTTTCTGGAAAAACTGGGAGTTCATAGGAGTTAGCGGCTTCACACATGGCATACTGGATTTCCTACACTGAGATAATTTCCATGTAGGAGTTTGTGAATGCCATGTTGTACATGCATGACATGAACCCACTCACGTCTGTTGGGCCACTGGTGTATGCTGTGAGAACCTGCTTCTCAGTGAAAGTTTCTTGACACATCAAATACACAGGGGCTGCAATCCTATTCCCACTGGGTGTAAGTCGTCCCATTGAACTCAATAGAATTTACTTTCCTAGATTGTGCTGACATTTTCCTTGATGGTAATGACAGAAAATGTGTCCCATTTTGAAGGAACCCTTAGGGAGCTATCTGTTCTGTGGAAAAAGAGTCTGAGAAAAGATGCATTTACTATCGGTTGTGTATTTCCTAAAAACTGATGGGTGTCTGAATAGGTTTCATAGTTAGTTTGGTGACCACCAAAGTGGCCTCTTGATTCTTGCAGTAGATACAAACAGTTGCTAGGATTAAAAAGCCCTTTTCACACTCTCATGAAGTCTCCCCTCCTCCCCACAACATGGGCAAGATGACTTACTGGGGAAGTGAGAGCCAGAGAGGGGCTGGGATGTGTGTGTACCATGAATGGGCATGTCTTTTCACACCTAAAAGTACTGTTGGAACTCACCCCCTGTTGTTTTCAGGGTTCCCAATATTGCAGAGAGAGCCAAAACCAGACGGCTTGTGCACCCCAAGGCTGTATTCAGTCTTGCTACTCTATGTGTGTTTGTCCAGAGCAGGAACAGGGAGCACAGTCAGAATCTTGCCTTTGTATTTACATGTTGTTGGCAACCTTCAGTCTCGAAAGACTCTGGTATCGCGCTCTGAATGGTGGTTCTGGCACAACGTCTAGTATGGCTGAAAAGGCCAATTCGGGAGTGACAATCCTTTCCACACCGGGAGCAAGTGCAGTCTGTCCCTGGTCTGTCTCCCTGGCTACGGGCCTTCCTTCTTTGCCTCTTTGCCTCATACTGTTGGCCAAGTGTCTCTTCAAACTGGGAAAGGCCATGCTGCACAGCCTGTCTCCAAGCGGGCCGCTCAGAGGCCAGGGTTTCCCACTTGTTGAGGTCCATCCCTAAGGCCTTCAGATCCCTCTTGCAGATGTCCTTGTATCGCAGCTGTGGTCTACCTGTAGGGCGCTTTCCTTGCACGAGTTCTCCATAGAGGAGATCCTTTGGGATCCGGCCAGCATCCATTCTCATGACATGACCGAGCCAACACAGGCGTCTCTGTTTCAGCAGTGCATATATGCTAGGCATTCCAGCACATTCCAGGACTGTGTTGTTTGGAACTTTGTCCTGCCAGGTGATGCCGAGGATGCATCGGAGGCAGCGCATGTGGAAAGCGTTCAGTTTCCTCTCCTGTTGTGAGCGAAGAGTCCATGACTCGCTGCATTTACATAACCTGTGAAAAGAGGGTGGGAATATGTAGTGTTTCTCAACATTTGTCCTCCACCATACCACTTCATATGGTTCACCACCACTGGACGTAACCGGCGATGACATCATTGACAGTTACTTCTGGGTTGGGAGGCCAGATGGGATGTGACAAACACCAGTAAGAGGCTCAGGGTGGATGGGAGGGCTTTTACAAGCATAGAAAAGCATCCTTCGGCGCCTCCTTCCACGTTTGTTGTGTTGTGTTCCTGGTCTCGGTGCTGGGCAGCAGGTGTCCAGGGGTCCCACAAGTACCACCAGACACCACTTCAAGTGCACTGGTAGTACCCATGCCACTGGTTGAGAAACACTGTAGCAAGGCAACCATTAGAGAGATGGCAAGGAGTTTGGAGTTATCCTTGGCAATCGGGTACCGACTTGTCAACGTTACGGTCTTTACCATGACTTAATACAGCACTTCTCAACCAATGAAACTGGTACTACCGGTGGTAGTTTGCAGTATGACAAGTGGCCCTTGGCCCCACTGACATGGCGGCCATGTGTACGTGGAGATGGCTAGGCAGTGGCGCACTGGCAGGGAAGGTTTAGCTGTGTGGCTGCCTGGCCCACCAAAAAGAGGCACAGCTTGGGGAAAGGGGTGCAGAGCGAAGGCCCGGCTGTGCCCGCTTCTGAGCGCAGCTGCCATCTCTGGTGGCAGTGGTGATCCTTGCAAAAGGAAAGAGTGGAAGAGCCCTGGCTTAATGTCATCGTTTCTCCCAAAGAAGTACGGGAACTGTTGTTTTGAACAAGTCCTGAGAACTTTTGCTGAGACCTCAGTGCTAGAGATCCCAGGTAACACCCTAACTGAGAGACCCCAACTCCTGCTAGAGACCCCAGTTAAGGCACCTGACACCCAGGGGCACAAAATTTTGTAACACCCTTCAAAACATTTTTAAAATCAAAATTAACACTTATACACACACATGTCATTTGGGAGGCTGTCTTAAGGTGTGGAGAGGCCTCAGAAGGTCTCCAGGAGGCCTTCTGAGGTCTTCCTACCTCTCAGACCACCTCCCAAATGTTGGGAGTATGTGTGATTTAACACTGGAGAACCGCCAGAGAAGTGGCACTATCCACATGACCTGGAGGCCTGGAAGCCAGGACTTCTCCCTGCCTGCCCCCCCACTCTAGTGGGAGACCTAGATCCCATCATAGCCCCTTGGGTAGGGAAGTATTCTCAGGGAGTAAAAAATGCAAGGAATAAATGGTTATAAAAGCAATACAGTTAAAATAGAACTGTACTTTCCAGGGTTCCTTGACTGGAAGCCATGGTAGTTGAACGGGATTGAAATGTGCAATGGGGCCATCTCTTCATCAACCCAGATGCTCAAAAACACCCAGACCTAAAGCAAACCAGAAGTGGAGTGTGTTTCTGCGCCAATTTGCACTCAACTTTTCCACTGTTTTTGGTCTTTTCTTCCCATTCTCAAGGTGGAAAAGGTTGGAAAACAGTGTTAGAGGCAAGCAACGTACATAAGGTTTCAAGTTTAACCAATTCTTCCTCCTCCTTTCCTGAATACACTGTAAGTAAAATGCAAGTTTACCTGGAACTATAAGGAATATACAGTATAAGCCAACCACATTCGTATCTCTGACACAGTTTGGATTTCCAAAGAGGCAGAGATCAGGAGAAAAAGCAATTGTAGTTATGATATTTAGCAAAGCCAGAAGTCGAAAGTTATGTCTGGAGGGGAAGCAGGAGCAGGGAGGTGAAGTGGCTAAGAGTGGCCAATTCTCTGCGGTGACCCCTGATGCCCTCTCTCCCTTCCAGGGCTGCGGACGCTCGTCTGAAGGCTGCCGCCGCTCTCGGTGCTGCTGAAAAGGCCTTGGAAGCTGCTCGCCTGGCCAAAATTTTGGCCCAAGAACTGCAGCCCATCCTGACCAAGCCAGGTGAGATGATTAGCCTGGCAGGGCTGCCTTGAAAATAAATGTCCTTCTGGAAAAGCCGGGTGGGGTTTACATGATGGGGAGTAGAACCGAGGTGGATCTGGTGTGATCAGGGGCGTAACACACTGCCCCGGCACCCAGGGAAGTGGCGTCACAATGTCACATGACATTGTGATGTCACTCCTGGGTTCTCCCCAGATGAAGGAGCACTTGCTGTGGTGGCTTCACGCCCCGTTCCTTCTCCTGAGGAGGCTTCCCTTGAAGGAGAAGGAATGGGGGCTGCAGAACTGCCAGCGCCTCCTCTGTCACTAGGGCAGAGCCTAAGGGGCAGTCACGTGCCCCTCCTTGGTATAGTGCCCAGGGCAGGTGCCCCTCAGACTCTGCCCGTTATGCCTCTGTGGGTGCAATCCTAACCCGCTTTCTAGCACAAGGTCAGGGCCATCCAGCTCCAAAGTAAGAGAACAAACATTCCCTTACCTTGAGGAGGCCTCCGTGACTGCCCCCCAACTGCAAGATGCAGCGCGTGCCCCACTGGCACAGCTACGCCAGTGCAGGAAAGTTGGTTCAGATTTGGGCCTATGTGTGATCGAGCAGATGGGGCTGTATTGGACCTCCCAGGCCATTGTTGGGTTCACGGGGAAAGTTTTCTCTATTCAATCTGTTTTGCCCTGCATCTCGGGATGAATTGGGTTGCTTGTGGGCAAGTAGTTGGCATCCTTCAGTCTCGGAAGACTATGGTGTCACGCTCTGAATGGTGGTTCTAGAACAGAGTGTCCTCTCCAGTGCGTGAAGCCTGGGTAAAGTAGGTATGGAGGATAGGCTGTTACCCATGCAGCAAATCCCCCCTCTCCACGTCGCTGGAATGGTCCAATGGAAAGGCAGAAGCCAATACGGTTGGTTCCAGCGACGTTGCAGGAGTTGCCAGAACGTGACTGTGTTCAGCCACAAACTGCCTCAGGGACTCTGGCTCTGGATTTTGCCTCGAGGTTGACTCCTGAAGCCTTTTCCATAACTGGATGTAGCCACAAGGCAGTGGAGGTTTGGGATCAGAGTTTTCCTTCTCCCAGATGAGCTGCCTTCCCAGGCTGATGAGTCCCATCTACCTGGTGGCTGTTTAGTTGCCTCTTACGACAAGTACAGCCAAACTGAGGGCCTATTCTTATCCCCAGCACCCAGGGGAAATGCTTGTGGGCACTGATTTTAGTATTAGGTGCTGAACCCTCCCATTTTGAGGGGCATTTGACCCAATTTGTAACCAGCGTTGGTTTTGCCGTTGGAACTCCCTCAGACGCACAGTTCAACCCGTGCCTCCCACTGTGTAAAGAATCAGCTTCCACCCTACTGTCCTCCCCCTGGAAACGCCTCCCTGCCCCACTCCGAAAAAGACCCCAGAGGCCTGGCTTCCATCTCCCAACGCTACTGTCAGCTCTTTGACATGACAGCAGGGCTGGCCCATACAGGAGACTGACTGCGGTGCTGGTCTCAGGCAGCAGTTTGCCAGGGGACGCCCACCTCTGTCCATCCAGTCACCTTCACTGCTTCTCCTGCCTCTCCCTAGATTAGAAAGGAGGAAGACTGAGCAGAAGAGGCTGTCTGGAGGAGAGGGGAGAGCTCAAGCGCCAGCCCCCAACTCTCCTCTACACTTCCTCTTCCATCCCCCATTTCCTTTCCCAGTCCAGGTAAGCGGCAGCAGCATTTGTCCTTCCTGATAGCTCAGCAGCACCTCCAGGTTCAGAGACAGCACACCACACCTGCTGCTGCAGGGAGGGTCTGTGGCCCTTGTGCCTGGCTTGGGGGTTTCCCTGCAGGCATCTGGTATGAGAAATGGGATGCTGACCTGGAGGGAACTTGGTCTGGTCTACCAGACAGGGTTGCTTTTACATACTTAGCTGTCTGCTTCGCTCAGGTGACTCTGAAAAGTGCCAGGGTCACTGATGGCACAAAGTCAGTTGTGAATAATAGTCAAAAAGCTGCCCCCTTAACAGCCCTCCACATGGGACCCAAATGTCCAGCTCTCTGCTCTGTCCTTCCTGATCTAATCAAACTGGAGGCAGGGTCCAGAAGTCCTTGTTTTCTTGTTTGATGACTCACAACACCCATTCCTTGAATCCAGGCCCTTAATGCCAAGCTCCTTCAGCTCTAACCACTGGGCTCCTTTCCTCTCCCAGAGTCACGTGCCCGCCTGGATTCGGAAGGCACAGACGTGGACTTCCAGGAGTACGGCAGTCCCCAGGTCTATGAGAACGGCATCACCCCTTCGGATGTGACCCCAGACCCGAGCCTCCCTCCGAGTTACCCTCCAACACCGCAGCAGCCCTGGCGGGGGGACCCTCGGCGGACTTGGCCCCCTTTGGAGAATGGGGGTCCTCGGCAGCACCTCCCCGAGGTCTCTGACCCCGAGGATGAGTGGGGCTGTCGGAGCAGCTTCCCATGTCGAACACCTGGGTTTGCCCCCGAGGGGCTGTGGGAGGGGGAGGAGGACCAGGAGCAACTCAGCAGCTATGAAGTGGAGGAAGAAGACTATGAGGGGGTCCCCCAGCACCCCCAGCTGGGCAGTGTGGCCAGCTGCAGCTCCGGCAGCCTGCGAGAGGAGGAAGAGGAGGAGGAGGAGGAAGAGGTGACTTCCAGGCCTTATCCTGGGGAGACCCAGGTGGAAATAGCACCCATGGGAGTTTCCGGGAATCCTGGCCTGGAGAACGAGGAACTGCTTGGGGGCACGGCAGCCTCCACGGCCAACGGAGAAGAGGCCCCAGGAGCTCTGCAGAGAAGGGAGGGAGAGGTGAGTAGGAGCGTTGAGGAGCGTCAAGCCAAAGTTGCTCCTGTGCTGCAGGCTTATTAGAATTTGGAACAGAAATCCAGGAGGCATCCCTTCCCCCCCTCCCGGCAGTTCCCTTTTTCCTCTAATCCCATCAGACCCAATTTCCCTTTCTTGACAGAGAATGGAACTGATGGGGGGGGGTGAACTTTGCCTTGTTAGAACAGAAGCAAGTATTCGAGTTCTGCCCTCAAGGGAGCGGTGCTTAGTGAGCCTCTCTAGAGAGAGGTTTGGGCCTTAGAGAAGGCAGCACTTCTGCTTTATAATACTGCATGTGCACAAACAGAACCTCCTTGTTGTCACTGTGATGTTCTAGAGCAGGGGTGTTCAAACATTTTGGCACGAGGGCCACATTATCTCTCTGACACTGTGTCGGGGGCCGGGGGGGAAAAAGAATTAATTTACATTTAAAATTTGTAGAAATTTTCATAAATGAATTTATTAGAGATGGAACTTATATGAATGAATGAAACTCTTGCAGTAGCTCAAGGCCTATAAAAGACCTTGCACAAAGCAAGGCCAGCCTTTCCTTTGCTGCCACTGCTGCATCACAGATGTGAAACAGCAAGTAGTGGAGGGAGCCCTCGTCCCACAGCTCAAGTGAGAGATCAAACAGTCATCCTCATGCTGAGAGCAGTTGCGTTGGGCCAGCATAGGCTCCAGCAAGTCTCCGGAGGGCCAGAAGCTCATTGGAGACTGGGGGCTCTCCGAGGGCCGGATTGGGAGCCCCAAGGGCCGCAAGTGGCACCTGGGCCGGGGTTTGGGCACCCCTGTTCTAGAGAGCCCCTTCTGAGCAGGAAAAGTCGATCACAGGCTACAAGCTGGGATGGGTACCTGCAATATCCAGGTTTGAGAGACAGGCTACCTCAGAATGCCAGGCGCAAGGGGGTGGCAACCGGATGCTGGTCTCTTGTCCTCCCATGTGCTCCCAGAGGCATATGATGGTCTACTGTGATCCACAGGAAGCTGGACTAAATGGGCCCTGGGCCTGATCCAGCAGGGCTCTTCATATGTTCATAATAGGCAGGAATCAGCAGACATTTTCCCCCAGAGCTGCCACTCCATGCTGTGGAAAAATGGAATCAGCTGCATTTCTGCCTGACACATAGTCTTTAAAGACACAGAACCTCAGGATGTCAGAGGGTGGGAGGCCAAGTGTGCCAGAGATGTGTGGAGTGTGTGAAACGTTCACTTCAACTAGGCCATTATTGTGCCTCCTGTGCTTTCTTAGCTCACCTGGGCTGGGGCTGCAGGAACCTTCCAGCCCCCTGTTGTTCCACACACAGGGGGGCAGGTGTTGCCGTCACTGCCCAGAATGGCTCCCTTCCAACACTACCCACAGCACCTGCAGTACTTACCGCACCGCCACCCTTTAGCTACACTACTGCCAGATGCCGTCGCTGGTGACCTCCCTAGCCTGGAAAAGAAGGCAGGGATCCCAGGAGAATACGGCCGTGCGCAGAGAGTTGGGGGCTACACGAGCGTTTGGAATGCAGAGCACAGCTGGGGTGGCACCACCAGGCCCTGAATTGCAAAAATAAGGAGTATTCGATGAGATGGCCCCAATCCTGGCCCAAGCTTCCTTGAGTGCAGAAGGGTCAAAAAGTCTGGATTCCCAGGATCCCTGTTTGAAGCCGTTTGTGACCCTCCCCCCTTTTCTGCCCAGATCTGGGAATCTGGTCTCCAGCATTCCCACTTCATTATAACGCTCCCAGTATAGGAGTTTTGATTCCCATCTCTAGCCCACAAGGTCCTGTTTACGGCCCTGAAATGATAACATCCTGCCTCCTAGACCTTCTGCCCTATAGCAGGGGTCTCCAAAACCCCGGCCCAGGGGCCAGATGCGGCCTGTGACAAGCCTCTATCTGGCCCGCAGCCAGCCTCTTGTCCCCTGAAAGCCTCTTAAGTTGGCCCACTCAACTGTACATGACCAGAGCTGTGCTCTGTTTGTGTCTGGAGGGTGTTCTGAGGGCCAGAGAGGTTGAATGAATGGGCTCGTTCATTCATTTATCCACTCATCTAAGTTCCATCTCTAATTTATTTATTTAAATTTTATATTTAAATTTTTTTCCCGGCCCTCAGCACCACCCCAGATACTTGATGCAGCCCTC